>NC_056747.1:410262033-410318594 GCF_019279795.1 Protopterus annectens | reverse complement strand
ACACACACAGAGACAGAGATCCACACACAGAGACAGAGAGATCCACACACAGAGACAGAGAGATCCACACACACACAGAGAGATCCACACACACACACAGACAGAGAGATCCACACACACACACAGACAGAGATCCACACACACACACACACACACAGAGATCCACACACACACACAGAGATCCACACACACACACACAGACAGACAGAGAGATCCACACACACACAGAGACAGAGAGATCCACACACACAGAGACAGAGAGATCCACACACACACAGAGACAGAGAGATCCACACACACACACAGAGACAGAGAGATCCACACACACACACAGAGACAGAGATCCACACACACACACAGAGACAGAGATCCACACACACACACAGAGACAGAGAGATCCACACACACAGAGACAGAGAGATCCACACACACAGAGACAGAGATCCACACACAGAGACAGAGAGATCCACACACAGAGACACATCCACACACACACAGAGACACATCCACACACACAGAGACACATCCACACACACACACAGAGACAGATCCACACACACACAGATCCACACACACACACACACACACACAGATCCACACACACACACACACACACAGATCCACACACACACACACACACACACACAGATCCACACACACACACACAGATCCACACACACACACACAGATCCACACACACACACACAGATCCACACACAGATCCACACACAGATCCACACACAGATCCACACACAGATCCACACACAGATCCACACACAGATCCACACACACACACACACAGATCCACACACACACACAGATCCACACACACACAGATCCACACACACACAGATCCACACACACACAGATCCACACACACACAGATCCACACACACACAGATCCACACACACAGATCCACACATTTACACAAGACCACACAGCCACCCATGGAACTCGTGATCCAAAAGACTTACTTCTATTGCATTCAGAGATGAGTGAGCAATCACTGTGCTCACATTTTCAAGACAGACCTGGAAGCATCATATACTACTGCAAATAATAAGCTTCAGATATCACTAGAGGCGTGCAGCTAAGACATGTGGATACATATAAATGAAAAGTACAAATTAAGCAATTAACGGATTTTAAAAAAAGATCAGAAAGGATAGGAATGTGGAAAATGCATGAATATTAAGGAAAGTACAGAGATTTCCTGCAGCAACCTCATGTTGCTCAGGATTTGATGCAGGAATGGTTAAGGAGAGATGAACTGAAACCAAAATACAAAAAATTAATAGCAGCTCAGTATAGAGTAAACCAATGTTTGTAGTCTGAAAGTCCACTGAACATATTGGGGAAACAGACAAATCAAAGTTCTGTTAAAAAAAAAGTGGAAACAGTGGCACATCTTACTAGGTGAGGTACTCCTGGCAGAAGTATAACAATGTGGAAAACCTGTTGCACTGGGGATTATGCAAACAATATTAAAGTAGTTCAGAAGCACTGGAAATAAACTAAAATGAATTTCAGACAGTGAAAGTTTATATCACATGAGATCACCCATTACCAACAGTTTAAAAAACAAAAGCATCGATCACTGAAATTACTACATCCAGTTATTAGTGTCTTGCATATAAACAGTCATAAAATACCAGAATTTGTAGGCAGAAAAGTACAGTTGTGTACACTTATCATAAATGCAGATGTTGAGTGTATTCACTGTTGCAGTCCTAACTAATGGGTTATCCAGCTCCCAGCAGCCCTCGAACAGCCAAACTACCAAAGGTAAGTAAAAATGACATTGGCTGCAGTCTGTTGTAAAGGACGTCAGGGCATCAGATACAAAAAAGGAGGCAGCAGATGTCACTTCCTCAGTCTTTCTTGCCATAACAGTCAGAAGCCCCCAGAAATAAAGCTAAACCAAATGCAAATATGGCAAATATCCAATTCGGTCTGTACCTCAGGAAAAGAGAATAGGAGAGGACCAAAAAGGGGGAGGGAGGGAAACCAGGATTGCAACAGGGAATACACTAACAATCTACACTAGTGTACACAACTGTACTATGTTCATAGTGTTTCACTGTTGCAGTCCTAACTAATGGGTTGATTACCAAAGCCAGAGAAAAGGGAGGAGGAACCAACAGAATCAAGGGTTGGAGATAATGCCCTGCAACACACACCGTAGTGGCAAACCCTGCCCTGGCTCTGGAAAACAGAGGCAAATTATGTTTTGTGAAAGTGTGGACATAAGACCATGTGGCAGCCTCCTAGTAGGGACACCCCTTAAAAAGGCTGCAGAAGTGGAAGCTGCTCTAGTTGAGTGGGTCCTAACTCCTTGAGGAGGAACTTACAATTAAAGGAATAACAAAAGGTGATGCAATGTGCAATCCACTTGGAAATTGTTTGTGTAGAAATGGCCTTGCCCAGAGCTCCAGGGGCAAAATTGACCAATAACTGTGCTGATTTCCAAAGGTCTTTAGTCCTGTCCAGGTAAAACATGAGCTGTCTGTGCACATCAAGAGAATGTAGGATCCTTTTATATTTACTTTGAGGATTAGGAAAGAAAGTAGGAAGGTGTATGGACTGATTAAGAGTCAAGCTAGAAACCACCTTAGGCATAAAGGAGGGATTGGTTCTCAAAGAGACCCTGTCTGAATGGAAAATAAAAGGCTCTACAGCCAAAGCCTGCAGCTCTGAACCCCTCCTTGCTGAAGTTACAGCCAAGAGGAAGGCAGTCTTCCAAGAGAGAAACTTTAAATCTGCAGTGGCAGCTGGCTCAATAAAGGAGGAAGAGAGTGTTTCTCTAGTACAACAAAATTAAGATCCCAGGCTGGAGTAGGTGCCCTTCTGGGAGGTTTTAAGTTGCAAGCACCTGAGAAACATTTTCATCAGGGGATGAGAGAAAATGGTCTGTTCAACAGAACAATGAACAGAAATGGCTGAAGCACTGATCTTGATAGAAAAGGAAAGACCACCCTGAATAAATTCAGCCAGGTATTCAAAGATCAGAGGAAGGGTAGGCTGAAAAGATTCCCCTCTAGCCTGCATCCAATGAGAACTTTTCCCATTTGCCAGTGTAGAACTTCCCTACTGCTAGGCCTCCTGGCCTCCCTCAGCACATAAACCACCTGCTGGGAAAGGGAAGAAGTTAAGGAAGGAGTCATACAATGAGCCATGCTGCCAAATGGGGCACTGAACATGAGGATGCAGAATGATTCCCCCTTCCTGACCCAAAAGATCTGTCTTCAGAGGAAGATGCCAAGGAGGAAGTTGGGAGAGACTGCGAAGCATTGGATGCCAATGCTGTCTGGGCCAGTCCAGAGCTATGAGAATAGTGCTTGGTCATTCGTCCCTGACCTTCAATAACACTCTGGGAAGAAGAGGGAAGGTGTAAACTGGTAGCTACATCCAAGGGAAGGACAGAGCATAGACTCTCCAGGCTCTGCTGTGATGCTGTCTGGTGCAAAAGAGAGGTAGAAGATGGCTGTCTGGGGAGGAGAAAAGATCCACCTGAGGTGTGCCCAAACGTTGAATGATGCTGTAAAACACTGCTCTGTTCAGCTGCCACTCGTGAGGTTCCAGAGTATGCCTGCTCAACTGGTCTGCCAAAACATTAAGCCTTCCTGAAGAAGCTGAGACAGGTCCAGGGATGCTGCCATTGACCAAAGATTCATGCTTTGTCTGCACAGGGGGCAAGAGCGAGTTCCTCCCTGCTTGTTGATGTACCACATGACTGCGGTGTTGTATTTTCAGACAAGCAGGGTCCCTGGAGAAAGAGGATGCTTGAAAGCTAGTAAGGCCTGCTGAACTGCAATCAACTCAGATTTATATGCAGGTGCATCTGCCGAGCATTCCACCGCCCCTGTATGCATTTGCCCTCCAAGCATGCTCCCCAGGTGTAGTCCAATACATCTGTAGTCAGAACTTGAGTGGCAGGAGGTGTCCGAAAGGGCATGTCTTTGTTTTGTAGACAGGCTGTTGCCCACCATAGAAACTCCATCTGCAGACATGGAAGCAGAGGGATCACCACATCCAGGTCGTGTGTGTTGACACCAAATGTTCTTGAGGTACCGTTGCAATTTCCTCATACAGTCTTGCATATGGAATCATGAGAACACAAGATGCCATGAATCCCAGAGTTTGCAGGTATTTCCCTGCATGGAGCTGGGACAGGCTTGCCAAGTCCTTGAAGTAAACCGTTGTCTGCTTCTCCTGGGTGAGATATCATCTGGGCGGCTGTGTTCAGACTCGCTCCCAGGAATGTTATCTCCTTGGATGGTACCATTTTTATATTTCCTCATTGAGAGTGTAACCCAGGGAAGAGAGGAGAGTCTTTACGAAGTCCAGATCCTTTAGTAGCTGTTCCTGAGAACTTGCTTGAATCAGACAGTCGTCCAAGTATGGGTAAATCTGAATTTTCTTCTGCCTGCAAATAGCAATGACTGGGGCCAGGCACTTTGTGAAGACTGAGCCAAAGGGTAGTGCAGAGAATTGGTAATGTTGCTTGCCCACTCTGAAACAAAGACATTGTCTGCAACCTTCCCCGATAGGGATGCACAGATAAGCCTCTGAGATCCAAGGTTACCAGCTAGGAATACTTTTCTAGCAACTGATGCAGAGTGAGCATTTTGAACTTTGTAATTACTCGAAAAAAAGTTCAGAATGGAAAGATCTAGGATAGGACACCAGGTGCCTTCTTTTTTTGGAACTAGGAAAAACCTGGAATAAAAGCCCTGGCCTACCTGCTGAGCAGGAACCGATTCTATTGCTCCCAGATGAGACAAAATTTGTTTTTATACTTCTGCCCTTCGGTTTGAAGGGATGTTGAGGAATCCCTTGGGAGCTGGAAAAGTGCAGAAAGAAAATTTGTGCCCCAGGGACACAGATCTGAACACCCATTTGTCGTCTGTGATAGAGGCCCAGACAACTGAAAAACAGGCCAACCTTCTGCCTAAAGGACTCTCCAGGCAAGCAAGAACGGGCAGAAGTTGTAAAAAGTCATTGAGTGTGTTTTGATAGAGATGCAGGCTTGGAGATTCCTGCTTTTGAAGTGGAAGCCTGCCACTGCCTAGACCTTTGAGGTGTAGCTGCCTGCCCCCTAGAAGATTTGTAACCTAGTCCGGGAACGGTTCTGTCTGCTGGTACCAGGAAAGGTCCAACTCTTGGAAGGGTAATTCCTGCTAAAACGAGGGGGTTGGACTTGCAGAAAATCCTTAACAGTTTGCATGGACTTGGCCTCATGCTCCATCTCAGCTTTGCTGCCAAAAAGATGGTCTTTACGCAAAGGTACATCCAAAAGCTTAGCCTGGACAGGTTCTGGAAGAGGCTGTTCTCTGAGCCAAGCATGCCTTCTAATAACCACAATGCAAAGAATGCTTATTGAACAGAGTGGCTGAATTCAATAAATCCTGCAGGTCTTTACTCTCCAAAATAGGTACAGTTGCCATCTTAGACATAATAGCCTCAAAGGTGTGCTGTTGGCACTTCAGCATATGAAAAAGGCAATTGATAGCCCTAACAGCTAGGGTGGCAGAGGTATAAACTTTCTTGCCCCACCTATCAAGGTTCCTAGATTCCCTGTCCGAAGGAACAGGATTCCTGGTAAACAGTGGCCTTAACTCCTTTAGGGCCCTTAGAAATAACCTTTGGATCTACCAATGGGTTCCTGAAAAGAAATAGACGAGAATCAGGGACTCTGTAGTACCAGTCAGGTTTCCTGCGAGCAAGAGGAACTGTGGGACATGGAATTTTTCAGAAAAACAACAACTTCCAACACAGGGGGAATAGCAAGAGGCTTATGCTGAGGTAAATCCAGAAAATCCCTAACCAGTTTCTTAGATTGAATGGAAAAGCCAGGATTATCCCCAAAGTGTTTCCCCGAGGGTATTTAAGTGTCACCAAAAGAGAAATCCTCTTGAGGAGAGGCCGAAGGGATGGACTCCTCTGCATCTGAATCCTCAAAGGGAGAAAAAGCCTGACAATTCCTCTTCAGCAGAAATGCTGGAAGAATCAGATCCTGAACAGAACAAAACCTCAGGAGAAACTTCCCCTACCCCTTTTAGGAGGATGAGGCTTAGAACCCCTTTTAAGAGTTATCGTTAGCCATTTTAATCATTTGGGATTGAGGGAAACTAGAAGGAATTGGAGGCATGCCTTTTCACAGGCTTACGAATGGAAGGTTTACCTGCAAGCCTGAAGGACTTGGGAGGCCTGGCAACCGCCGAAGGAACAGCAGGAGTCTAAGGAAGAAGTTTGCTGTCAAGAGTGCAAAACGGAGGCCTCAGACCCCAGAGTCAGCTTAACGGTACTGGCTTCAGCAGAAGAGGCAACCGGTGACAGGTCGGAAGACAAAATGGAGGCCGTAGGCCTAAGGGACTGACTCAATCAAGGCCTGCGGCTGTACATCTGTGGACTGCAGGGACTGCGAAAGCATCTCACTGGCTCCCAACCTGACTGACTACCAAATTAACCTCAGAGGACTTAGTTTTCTGAGGCTTGTTACGCTCCTTGTCCTTAAGCTTTTTCGGAATATCCGAAGCCTGAAGATCAGCAGATGCCATACCAACGAACTTAGGCCAAACTAAAAAAAAATGCCTAGCTAAAAATCTTAACCTGATAGTACGCGGATTAAAGGAGGCACAAAGATTACAATTGGGAATGTCGTGGTCAAGGCCTAAACAGATAATGCAATAGGAATGAAAATCTCTATGGGGAATCTGCATTTCCCAGGTAAGGCAATTAACTTTTTCTGACATTCGTTAAGGCAAGAAAAAGAGGATCCCCAATGGGGTACTTAGCTGTAGTAGACTTCAACTCTTGTAGTCTGAAACCAACCAAGGTAATCTGCCGACCAGCACTCGTGCATGAAAAGCTTCTTCGGGCTCCGTGGCAAGGAAGCCTGAGGAAGTGACGTTGGCTGCCTCCTTTTGTATTGGACACCCTGATGGCCTTTACAACTGACGGCAGCCAATGTCATTTTTATTTACCTTTGGTAGTCTGGCCGATAGAGGGCCACCAGGAGCCGGATAACCCATTGGTTAGGACTTCAACAGTGAAACACAATGAATATCGATGGCAGTGTGGATGGAGGATACCCAGACAGTTCTAACAGCAGCAGGAACAGGTCGAATAATGAATTTACAGTTGCACTTAGATGTGCTACATAATGAGTTACATGTAAATTGGTACTACAGAAGGAGGAATCAATTCTAGGCACACTGCAGGTGCTCCAGACAGCCTGTCTAACAAAGACGGAATACTATTTTCATGAACTTTAAATCATACCCTGACTTAGGAATGGGCTCTATTCCCTTCATAGTAGTAGAAACGCGAAAGACTTTGAGAACTTAAACAGGGAGAAAATGTACTGGATGAAGGCAGAAGAGAAGCAGCACCATCACAAAGAAAGATGCAGATACTTCACTGGGTGGGGTAGCCCTAGATGCAGAAGTCAGGACAAAAACATTTTCCCAGGTATGAACAGGAAGGATGACCTTGATAGCCTTATATGGGCATTTGAAATTGTGTGTGTAATCAGAAGATCAGAGGATGAAGGTTTTCACTCCTTTGCTCACAGACAAAGCAATGCATGAAGTTTCTAAACTTAGTGATGCCAGTTTAGTTTCATGTTGAAAGTTAACAGCACAATAAAAAGCAGATGAAAGTGTAAGCGAATATATTGCATTAAACACTTAAGTCACTGCATCTGGAATGCCTATGGATCTTCTGGTCGGGGAGAAAGTCTAATACTCTGCCAGAGGTGGTAGATTTGGCTGGCAGTGCATGTAAAACTGCTAAGGAGATAAAGGACGGACCTCTACTTAGCTAGCAGGTTGTCACTGCTCAACAGAAAAAGTCTTCTAGCACCGCACATAGATACAACAGAGCCAATAGCGACAATTTCTAGCACATGGCCAGGTTTTAGGGTTAAAGGTTTCAGATGCAATTAAAATGGCCATATATGAGCTCACTGTGCACGGAGGCAAGCTAAGGAACAAAGGTCTGAAGCAGCAGCAAGCACAACAGTGGTGGGCTGTCTGGAGACTGCAGATGTACCCAGCCATCACAAAGTCTACATACTACATTGTATAGGGAAGAGGTCACTGCCAAGATGAACCCCAAACAAAAGCACAGACAACAGCATAGTTGTCAGACTGCAGCAATATTTGCCTAGGCAGACAAATCCAGTAGGGACTTAGAGGGAAACCCCATCGGGTACCTTTAGCCACAGTATATCTGGCTTGGGAAAGAGTGCCAGGGAGAGAAATGGCAGAAAAGTATGGTTGATGACATGCCTGTAGATGTACTACTGGTAATGGGCACTAACAATGCAGTACTGTATGAGCATGCTGTTCTACACAGTCAAGCATGGAAGCAAATACTTGGGGAAGGCAGTAGGGAGAGACTCAACCAGGGTGCTCAAACCCTACTTTACAGCACCTGAAAAAGGTAGCCAAGGTGGCGCTTGATACTCAAAGGCAGTGTTCATATACTGGAATAAAGGGGTTTGTACAGGCATGGACCACTGAAGGAAGGGTAGAAAGAATACGGCAGACGGCAGGAACAAGTACTTACCAAAATGCACTTCAGGCTTTAACCCCCAATATATATATATATTTTTTTATCAAGACACTAATATAAAGTGCACTAAAAGGCTGCTTACACAAAATTTTTATTGCCAACTGCAAATGTAACGGAATACTCCAGGACCTGTGAGCAGTGGCAAATAACTAGCAAGGTTGGAAACAAAGCAAAGGCTATTTTGATGGCTTTCCTCACTAGTGAACTGTTTCACAGGGTAGATACTGATACTCTGGGATGAGTGGGTCTATATTAGATACTCGAAGTTACTGAACTTTGAATACGATACAAGACACCATATCGAAGCCCAGTAACATCGAATACCCAATATAAACAATACAAAACGTCAGGAAACAAAACTACTTGCTGTAAGCAGGGGGAGCAAGCCCCCCTGCACCCTCCACATGGGGGTCTGCAGACCCAACACCCTCCGCTACATAAATATTCCAACTCTGAAACTGCACTATATTGAAGTAAAAGGAAATCTCACCTTAGAGATTTCCGCTTACCTCTTCGGTGTTCTGCGGTTTCGCTGTTGATGTGTCGACTGTCAGATTAGACACTGATCATTCGCAGATCCAATATGGACCTGGGATGAGTATCCAGAGTTCCACAGGTTATTAAATATAGCTTGCTAGTGCTGGATTATGCTACTAGACATCCAGAGTTGGTGGCACTGCCTTCCATTTAGATAGACAAAGTGGCAAATGCTTTGCCAGACATTTTCAGTACAGTAAGTTCCCCTATGAAAATACAAACAGATCCCATCTTTATATTAGGCCTGCTGGCAAGCCTGTGGAAGCATTGTGGAATAAAAACAAAAACTTACAGATAACCCCTGCTACTCAAACAAATGAATAGGTATACAAGTTTAACACTACACTGAACAAGTTGAGGGAATCAGCATACCAGTTCAAGATAGTACAGCAAGTTGTCTGCCATCTCTATTTAAAAGGGGCTGCTGCAACAATGCATTTGTTTTGCCCCATGTGCTGCTGTATGGTCACAAGGTGGGATGGTGGTGGTGGTGGGGGGGGGGGGGGTCAATGGACTTGATTCAAGATGACTGGAAGAATGAGTAATTCCTGCAAGGAATCAGTCGTATAGCGCATCGTAAACTTCAAGAACAGACTTATGGAGGTCACAGAGAAACTCACTATGTAAAAGCAAAAAATGCATGTATACAAAACAGACATTTACTGTGTAGAGCAACAGCTATGGTATCCTATATGACCATGGCGATTCACAAGCTTAGACATTTTGCAACAAGAATGTCAGATTCTGACACTGTTACTGACAGATACTCTTAGAAAGCAATAACTCTCAGAAGTATGGCAGGGTAGAAAATTAAAGCTGAAATAAAACAAATGAAAAGTGTGCACATAATTAAAACACAAATTAGACCTAACAAAATGGGCAAATAGTATGGTTATTGATGTGAAGAACAGACTAGCAATTGTACTGATTTACAAGAACTGAATAAAATAACCAAGAAAAGCATTACCTACTGCCTACAAGTGAAGAACTGATCTAAATAATGCCAAATGCCAAGTTCTTTCAGTATTGGAACAGGATTTGGGTTTCCGGCAGGGAAAGCAGGTTGTAAACTATGTACATTAAAATTCACCATTAGGGAGCCACAGATTCTATTCAATTTGTATTTATCATAAGGGGTATTCCAAACTGGTCCTGGATGAGTAACTGAATGACTAGGAGTTATAAAAAGTAACTGAATAGCCAGTTAGGATGAGAGTTATCAAACAGAAGCAGGAGGACACAAGACATGCATCTGCTAAAAATGTCAAGTTAAATGAATGCAAATTACCAGACCAACCAGATCTATTTCTTATACCAGCTGGTCTAAATCCTAATGAAAAAGCATTGGCTTAAATGCCAAGGTCAGACAGCAAACAGACATTTCCACAGAAAGCTGCAGTATCTTGCTGTGTTCCTTGAAGGCATTATTACCTCACACCTAGTGGTTATAAATCTTGCAAGATGGAGGCTAGAAATTAAGCTATAAAGCAGAATAAAACAAACTTTACAATTAGTTATTGATGCTGCAACAAATGCTTTGATGTGAATAAATCAGCTTTGTTTCAAGCAGATGCCACTCAATGTTATACCAGCTGTGACCTTAAAAAGTACAGTTGTGTACACTTACCATAAATGTAGATGTTAGAGTGTCTTCACTGTTGCAGTCATGACTGTAAGGTTCTCCCCTGCCAGCAGGCAGTCCTCGGCCAGAAGTCTGGGTCCGGCGTCGGCTGCTCAGCCATGCTTACTGACGTCAGAGCGCCAGGAGTACTAAGCTGGCAGCCGACGCCATGTTCTCCAGTTTTTCTTGCCCCAGATGTCAGGTGTTCCAAAATGAGTAAAATCCCATACCCTTTGCAAATACACCTCAGAAGGGTGAAGGGAACCACACAAGAAAAAATAAGAGGTGACAGGAGGGAAGTTAACCCAGACTGCAACAGTTAAGACACTAACATCTACACTTATGGTAAGTGTACACAACTGTCCTATGTTCATAGTGTTTCACTGTTGCAGTCATGATTGTAGGGTTGAATCCTGAAGCAGAAGAAAAGGGAGGTGGTCATGAAGTAGAGGGGGCGGCTAAAAGACCCTGCAAGACTGCAGAAGCAAAGCCTGCCCTAGACTTAGAGTAGAGAGGTAGATTGTAGTGCTTAGAAAAAGTATGCACTGAACTGTTGCAGCTTCCAAAATGTCTTAGGTAGGAACTCCCCTGAAGAAGGCAGCTGAAGTGGCAGCAGCTCTGGTAGAGTGAGTCCTTATTTCCTGGGATTTGCTTTCCATGGTGTGAATAACAAAACCTGATTCCATGAGCAATCCATTTAGAAATGGTCAGTTTTGAAATGGCTTTACCTTGGGAACTTGAAGCATAAGAAACAAACAATTGCTCCGATTTCCTGATGTCCTTGGTTCTGTCCAGGTAAAAACAGTTGTCTGTGTACATCCAAGGAATGCAAGATCCCCCCCATTTTGAGGACTGGGGAAAAAAGTTGGCAGGTGAATAGTTTGATTTAAAGCCACTTTGGAAACCACCTTAGGCATGAAAGTATGATTAGTCCTTAAAGACACCCTGTCTTGGTGAAAAATAATACAAGGTTCCACAGCCATGAGAGCTTGCAACTCCAAAACTCTCCTGGCAGAGGTCAGTGCTAACAGAATGGCCGTCTTCCAAGATGGAGTTAGATGTGGCAGCAGGCTCAAAAGGAGGCAAGGTGAGTTTTTCCAAAACAGTTGAGATCCCAGGCAGGAACGGGTGGAGATCTAAGGGGCCTTAAGTTCTTAGCTCCTCTGAGAAACTGTCTCATAAGCTGGTGGGAAAAGATTGGAGGATCTGTATTATGAGCAGAAATAGCAGAGGCATGTATCTTTATGGAAGAAAAAGAAAGACCCTTATGTAAGAGGTCCGTCAGATAAAGTAGAATTAGAGGAATGTTAGGAACAAGAGGATCCGAATCCTGAGCCTGCATCCAGGTGCAAAATCTTTTCAACTTTCCTGCATAAGATTTTCTAGTGCTAGGACTTCTGGCTTCTAAAATGACAGCCATAACCTGCTTGGGTAAAAGAGAATGAATCATAGACCCTGGATTAACCAGGCAGTCAGGCTGAGAGTTTTGACATGGGAGTGCAGAACTTGACCCTGGTGTTGGGACAGAAGGTTCGAAGTCTGAGGTAAAACCCAAGGGGGCTCCAGAGAAAGGTTTTTCAGAGTTGGGTACCAAAACTGTCGAGGCCAATTTGGGGCCAGTAAAATCATCATCTTGGGCTTGTCCTGTTTGATCTCTAATAACACCCGTGGACGAAGAGGTAGAGGCGGAAAGGCACATCCCGAGAGGTTTCTCCAACTGAATGATAGTGCATCCACTTTTCAAGCTAGTTTGTGGAATGTCCTTGTGCTGAAAATCTGTAGTTGATTGAGGTGGGATGCAAAGAGGTCTATGTGAGGACATCCCCAGACTGCTGTAATCATCTTGAATATTTCGGTGTCCAGCATCCATTCGTGTGGATCTGTCAGGTTCCTGCTCAGTCTGCCAGGATGTTTTGCTTCCCTGGTAGAAACGGAGCTTGAAGGTCCAGTTTGTAAGCTAGAGCTGTGTTCCATAGAATCATGGCTAGTCTGCAAAGGGGAATAGGAATGTGATCCCCCTTGCTTGTTTATGTACCACATAACTGGTGTTCTGTCCGTATCAGTAGTTGTCCTGGTTGTAGAAGATTCCTGAAGGCCAATAGAGCGTTAACAGCCAACATTTCCTTTAAATTGATATGCAGGTGCTTCTGATCCTTTGTCCAAAGGCCCTGCAGACAGTTGCCCTGCAAATGGGCTCCCCATGCATAATCCGAGGCATCCGTGGTTAGTATCCGACTGGCTGGAGGCAGACTGAAGGCCTTCCCTTTGTTTTGAGAACATGCCTTGGACCACCAAAGGAATTCCTTTTGAAGACAAGGCAGGACGGTGATCTGTATGTCTAAACTGTGGCAATGCTGAGACCATACACTTTTTAGGTACCACTGTATTTTCCTCATATGTAGTCTTGCATATGGTACGAGAAGGATGCAGGAGGCCATGTAACCCAAAGCCTGCAGGAATTTCCTTGCAGATAGTGGAGTTAATGACGCCAAGGTTTTGAAAGTTGAAGCCAGCTGTAATTGTTTTTCGTATGTCAGAAATGCCATCTGGGTTGTTGTGTTTAGAAGAGCACCCAGAAAAGTTCTGTTGTGAGGGTATCAAATTTGACTGTTTACAGTGAATCCCAGGAACTTGAGAAGTTTTTGAACAAATTCTAGATGCTGGAGTAAGACATCCTTGCTGTCTGCCTGAATAAGACAGTCATCCAGATAAGGATAAATTTGAATTCCCTAGAGTCTGCAATAAGCTACTACTGGAGCCAGGCATTTGGTGAAGACCCTGGGCGCAGTAGACAATCCAAAGGGCAGCGCAGAGAATTGAAAGTGCCTCGAACCAGCCTTGAACCAGAGGTATTTTCTGCACTCCTGCCTGATGGGAAAGTGTAAATAAGCCTCCTTTAAATCCAAAGTTACCATCCATGCATTTTTGGTCAGCATTGGAAGCAGCTGCTGTAGAGTAAGCATCTTGAATTTTGGTACATCGAGAAAAGTGTTCAAGACTGATAGATCCAGAATGGGTCTCCATGAATTTTGCTTTCTGGGGACTAGAAAGCCTGGAGTAAAAACCTTGTCCCATTTCTGAAAGTGGAACCAGTTCTATGGCTTTCATAGCCAAGAGGGCTTCCACCTGGTTTAAGGCCTCTAACCATTGATGTTTTGGTAGATCCGGCCATCCGCTTGGTCTTGGTAGGGTATGAAAATGGAATTTGTAACCCCTTGAAACCACATCCAGAACCCACTTGTCTTGGGTTATACGAGTCCAATTTAGGTGAAAAAGTTTTCCTCCGAGAGGGGCTTCCAGGCAAGAAGTTCCTGCAGCCCAACAGAGGGAGTCATTGAGCCTGTTTTCTATGAGTTTGCGACCTGTCCTCTCCTCCCCTAGGGGTGGAAGCAGTCCACTGTCTTGGTCTATAAGAGGCTTGCGTTTGTAGCCTTCCTCGGGAGCGTCTGTATCTATCCCTCTGAGGCCTGTCTGAATTGGGAAAGGACCATTTTTTAGTAGACCAATTCCTACTAAATCTGGGTGGCTGTACTTGTAAGAAATCCTTAACTGTTTGCATGGATTTTGCCCAGTCCTCCATCTTCTTTATCACCTCTTCAGCCTTAGATCCAAACAGAACATTATGTTGAACAGGAGCATCCAATAACTTAGCTTTTACTTGATCTGGCAAGTTTTGTTCCTTTAACCAACCATGCCTTCTAATGACTGTGCCAGAGGCAGCAGCCCTACAAGAAGCCTCCAAGGCATCAAAACCACAGTGTAAACCATGCTTCCCTACTTGTTCAGTGGCATGCATTAAGTCATGTAATTCCTTATCTGCACAAGCCGAAATGGAAGTTAGCTTTAGTTTCAAAACAGACAGAAGAAATTGCTGGTATTTCAGCATATGAAATTGACAGTTTAAAGCCCTAATAGATAAAGTTAAAGTGTACACTTTTTTGCCCCATCTTTCTAGAGATCTGGAATCCTCAGTGGGAATGGGTTTTTTAGCAGTAGCGGCCTTAACCCCCTTAGGGCCCTGAGAAATGGTTTCAGGATCAGCAGTAGGGTTCTTGTATAAAAACTGGTGGGAATCAGGAACCCTATAATATCTGTCTGGCTTAACAGGAGCCGGAGGAAAAGAATCAGGAGTTGTTAGCCTCCGAAAAAGCATCATCCACAAGATCCAAAATAAGAGGAATAGCCAGGGGTCTATGTTGGGGAAGAAGAAAATCCCCAAGTCTCTTCTTAGATTCAGAGTACTCCTGTCCTTCCCAGTGAAAATGTTCCCTCATGTCATGTAAAGTTTCCCCAAAAGAAAAATCCTCAGGGGGAGAAGCTGAAAGAATGGATTCCTCAGCGTCAGAATCCTCAGAGGGAAAGAATAATCCTGGTCAGAAGAAGAAACTGAAGAAACAGAAGCCTGTTCAGAGGAGTCATAATACACTCCCTGCCTTGGCCTTTTATCTGGAGGGGGATGTGAACCCCTAATCATAGTAAGCAAGTCCATCGCCATCTTAAGTAACTGTTTCTGAGACTTGGGTCCTGGATCAAAAGAGGCCTGGGCTGTAGTCTGATTTGGAAGGAGTCTTTGCCTTTCTCTTTGCCTTCATTAGAAGCTGAGTAGGCCTGAAAACCCCTTTGGAAGCCGGTACCTGCACAGTGGCTCCGGACCCATCCGAGGGAGCATTGTCCGAAGGTCCTGCAAATGAAATATTCAAAGGCCTAGTTGGCTCCCCGTGGGAGTCAGTTTCAGTTATCTGTTCCGAAATGGCAGACAGGGGCTGCAAAAGTGCCTCACTGATGACGGCCGAACCTGAAGCTGGCTCGGCTTGTACAATATCATCCAATTTGGACCTCGGAGGCCTGTCTTTATCCTTGCTTCATTTGTGAACTCTGGTAGCCGGAAGCGTGTCAGACGACATTTTGTAATAAATACGCCTACCGAAGTAATGAAATGCAAAATCGTACCTTCGTTTAATAGTACGTTGATTAAATCTAGCACAAAACCGACAACTAGCTACGTCGTGGTCAGGGCCTAAGCAAGGAATACAGTAAAAATGAAAATCCTTATGAGGTATTTGCTTCCCACATGAAATACAATTATTAACTTTTTCTGACATCGGACTGGAGCAAGAAAAAAGTTTCCCCAACGGGGTACTTAGCTTCGAGTAGGAGAAGTCAGTCTTCGGACTGAAGTAAGTTTAGAAAAAATTGTCAGGAGTCAGCCGACCGGCACTTGCGAACTGCTATCTCCGCACGGCAAGAAAGACTGGAGAACATGGCGTCGGCTGCCAGCTTCCTACTCCTGGCGCTCTGACATCAGTAAGCATGGCTGAGCAGCCGACGCCGGACCCAGACTTTGGGATTCTGGCCGACCGAGGACTGCCTGCCGGCAGGGGAGAACCCTACAGTCATGACTGCAACAGTGAAACACGAACATCAGCAGACCAACTTCCAAAAGAGTTTATAAATGCACAGCACTGATATGCTCAGATTAAAAGGCTGTTGAGCATTAGTATCAATGTGAAAAAATTCCATGATTATGTCTACAAGTCTGGGTAATATTACAAAAACCTTGCAAAGAATGTTCAGAAAGCATCCGCACACAATCCACCTCCTACAGTGCTAAGAAAGTTACTGTTAGACTACAAGTCAACAGAAACTAGAGAACAGGCAAAGAGCATGTAATAAGTGTTGCAAAGAGAATATTTAATCAAACAAACTGCTAGTAGAGCCCAAGATTCTTGGGTAAAATCAGTCAGTGACAGACGAAAAGTAAACATTTCAGAAGTGCACCAACACCTACACAGACATGCGGTTACCAAATGTAATTACAATGAAAAAGCTTCCTAAACCTCTGTCACTAAGCGAAAACCAGTGCAACTTTTCTTTGAATGAAGAACGTGTTCAAGGGCTACAGCTACTAAACTGAAAGAAATCCTCGCTAGAATAGTTGCATATGGAAACTGCATAATGCAAAGAGCAAGAGATAAAATTGTAGTGGACAGGTTCAACTCTAAAACCACAAGTTGTGCCATTTCCAATACATGCCACAACAGAGACTAGCGCTATTCTCCACACCAGATCTGTGGAGATGGACTGGTGCAAATTCAGTTCAAATAATATATCTCATGTATTTAAATTATTCAGTTTCTTATAATAGCCATTAAGATAGAAAGTCAAGTATGATTAGTGTAAAACTCTACTCTCTACATAGGGGATTCTTAATGTCATAGCTAACGGTATGCAATAAAAGTTGGGAATTCAGAAGGTGTGTGTGTACACGTGAGAGGGAACAAGGATGTGGAGAAAAATAGCAAATAAGAATCTCATGAAAAAGAATCAGCAGTAAGAGAGAGAACGAGTGCTGCAATCTCAGTTTTTAGAATACTCCACTGCAGGACGCATTCTTTTACCAGCTCAAATACTAATGAGCAGAAAACTGGAAGGCAGACTTAATTCAACTTGACTGTGAATACCTGAAAAACAAAATATGCAGTAAATAAACTAATTACTGGAAGGAAAATGGACAAATAATTATATGAAAAATACAGCATATTGACAGATTTACAGGCCGGACACAAAGTAATAATGCACAAGCCATGGAGAGCCTGCGACATGATGCTGAAGGATTTCATAAAGCAGCCAAAGATCCTTTGCTGTGCAAAGGGAAGACAAAGTTGTACAGCAGAGTTGCCAGCATCTGTACAGCACAAACACATCAAGCTGAATTTCAGGATGTTAAGCTAAAGTGATACACAATTAGTCTGGCTAAAGAAAGACCAAGAACTGAAATAGTCAAGAACTGCACAGAAACTCATTTAGTACCACTTCCAGGTAAAGCTATACTATGAGAAAAATGGATATAATGGAGAACACTGGACTGCAGCATAACTTGTATCTATGAATAAGAATGAATGTTACGCTCAGTCCAGTGTTCTCCATCACCAGAAAATAAGGACTACTAGGGCCCTTACAAGCCTTGCTGTGCAACCAAAATGTGACCCACAAATCTGATTTTGATATATAGGGTGATCTGACTGCCTCTGTCCAGAGATCTAGGCACCAGACCAGGGATGAATTTCCTATTGCCCATCCATTGGTCCAAGACGCACTTAAATAGGGATGGGGGGAACCTATAGGTGTGCTGCTTCCCTCAAACACCCACCCCTGGTTTAACTGTTGGGCTTCGCGGATAACCCTGACATGTAAACTGAACAGAAGTTTAAGACAAGTAGACCGTTTACTGAGATTCCTGGTACACACTCACATGTACACAAACACAAAATTTGACCCCCCCAATTTACAAACTATAACTAGATAATGTAAAGTAGGTCTGCCTGCCGTGGCCCATAATCCCAGTGTCAGTGGTAATAAAATTATTTTTTTTTTCTTTTAAACATGTCTTTCTACTTTGAACTCTGCCTTAGAAATGTTAATAAATGGTTGCACATGACACCTGTTAAACTCTGATAACCAGCTCAATTGTCTTTTGATTGAAAATAACACTAAATTCATAAGTGCAAAGCAAACTCTCATAATCATGAATACTTCATTGTTGCTCTCTACAGCAAAGGCTTGCACATGTAGTTGAAAAAGATCCTGCTGACATGAGAGAAATAGTGTACAGCCCAATAATAATAATGGCATCAGTGACAGGCTTATTTGGCTACCGGGAAAGTGAACCTTTTTACTCAACTTGTGATTTCTCACACACAGCTGGCAAAGTTGTGGCAGAAATAATGAAAATTGAGAATGGGCTCTAGATGCCATAATTCTTAAACATTTCGTGATTAAGAAAAAACAAGGAAACAATTCAAAATGAATATTCACCACAATGTGGCAGTAAAACTATAGTAATTAGCACTGGACTGAAATGTCTTTATGATCATGATTTCAAACATTATGACAGCAATGTGCATGCATACATCTACACGTCTGCCATAAAAACTCAGCCATCACACACACTTTCAGTTCACTGTTAAACATTATCAATGAAAAACTTTCAAGTCAAAAATATGATGCCCAGTATAAATACTTACTACATAGTCCAAAAGCAAAAGTCAAAATCGTCCATGCCTAGTTCTACATACACCTATAGTGCAGGTTCTGTAAATACCTCCTTATCACCTACAGCCTGCATAAACATGCCCTACAAAAATCAAAATATCAAAAAAATTCTCCCCTTTGAGTAAGCAGTTACATTTCATATGAAAATGGATGGCAACCTCTTGCTTTGAAGGTACCAGCTGCTACTTACTGGCTTATTTCGAAGACAAATTTAAATATGCAAACTTTGAAGCATTTGTTTGATGTTAGGTGGATGTCTTCTGAAAAGTCAAAAACTAGATGGGTATGTGTAACAGATTACAGTTTAAATATTCAGCCAAATATAACAGCATAAACTCCAATACCAAAAAAACACAGCTGTTGAAATATTGCAGGCTACATTATTCAAGTTATTTAATTCAAATCTGCGTGTGTTCCCTCCAAGGAAAGCTTCTTTTATGGAAGGATACGTATGCAAATGACATTTACCATTTGTTGAAACTTGGCTTCAGCCTGAAGAGCTCTAAGGTGTTTCTGGGTAAAAATTAAATGGAGATCTCCACTGTGATGGAGAGAAAAGCTGAAGTGCCAACTGTTGTGGACAAGAATGAATTAAGTTTTCAAACTTGTCTAGCACAATAAATTATACTGCTGTTTTTAAATCATAAAACTTTTTTTCTAGAACTTTTCTCCAGCTATTTACTGGTACAAGATTATGCGTTTAGCAGGCTTTTAATTTAAAATTGTCCGACTACATGTTTAAATGAAAAGTGAAAGACTTCATCCACTTTATCAAGTTTTAAACTAATATTTATTGTAGCTCAAAAGAGAGCTACTTTGTTGAGCTTTTTTCATGAGAGATTCACTTTTTACTCCTGGGTTGGGCCTGAAATTACCCCATAATGGAGCAACACACTACCCCGTAGCTAAAACTCAAATAAAATTTCAGTAATTCACAATGTGTAAATCATCACTACAAAGACTAACGTGCTCAGCTGATACTCAAAGATGCTATAATATTTTTGGGATGTAAAATCCCTTCTAGGAGATTAGTGATGCAGTGGTCACAGTACTTCTGCTTTCATCCAAACAATGCTCTCTTATATACACAGACAAATGTACTTCACACATTTTATGTTATACATACAAGCTTATACAGTTTGAATTAATGTTCCAAGCCAATCCTTAAAAAATGCATCTGAATTTGTTAATCAGGTAAGTGTATTAATCAAAGACCAGTTTCAGTCTCAAACTGGAAAGGAGAAAAAAAACACCACACATATATGGATACACATTACAGTATGGTAAGGTCCATTACCAAGCCACTGAATTTAACCTCTACTTTACATACAACAGAGCCCCTGAAATCAGCAGCCCCCAAAATACAACACCCTATATCAGTAAGTTCTATTTAATATGAACTGCACCATTACTGGAAAGTTGCAGCAACTTAATACTCAACTAGAGACTTACTCGACCAAAATGCTTCAATAAAATGTGTCTATAGATGTTCATATGTTAAATTTGTCTTGCACAACTTATGGCTCTATAAAATCACTGTTACTATTACAAATGTGAAGGTTGCATGCTGAATACCTTATTTATACTTTTGTGATGCATTTTACAGCTCAAGATATACAGACTTAAGGACAGGTTTCTCTAGACTGCATTTTCAACAGCAGCACCAACTAAAGCTGTCTAGTTAGAATAGTATGGTTTCTTTAATAACGTAAAATTCTACAGAATCAAAATTTCAGTTGCCTCTTGAATATGCCCAAAATGTCTGACTGATTTAAAATCCCATGACATGCTTAAGGCTGACATTGAAACAATGTGATGTAGCTACCTTAGAGTAAACAAGTTGAGAAAAGACATTTGGGAATACATATCTCAATAAGCAGAGGCCACACAACTTGTCTGTTATGAAGCTCCTGACAAGCAAGAACTTCAGATATGCTGAACAAGGACTGAAAGACAGCCACAATGTCAATCATAATTCATGCTGCAAGGACAGGGTTTATTTATTTAACAAGTGGAGATGCAGTACCTCTTTATAGGGCTGCCTGACCAGCCAGATGCTTGGTCATATTCCTGCTTTCCATGCAACCATGATAATAAGAAAGGCCACAAACACTTCCTACATGTGGAATATACTCTAAATTCCAAGACATGCCTTAGGACAAGTGGTAATCTGTGACAGAATGAGGTCGCACAGGTTACCTCTCTGTGCATCTAAACAGACTCTTCCATTTAGGCTAAAGCTAATAAGTGGAAGTCTTCAAATCACCTCAGCCTTCTGGCCTGAAGGACTGGTAGAAGCAAGGCATTTAAACCAGAAGCTATGCCCTGAAGTAGTCACCCCGGGGGTCATCCTTTGGTAACAGGTACTGTGAACCATTTCTGGCAGTGACAGGAACCTAAGAGCCTGAAATCATACCATTCCTGGTCTGCACAGTGCAATAAGTTCTGCCATTCTTTCACAAATTTTGTGAAGCTTAATACTACACTGATCCTTTGTCCCTTACACAGAATGAGCTCTGCCAGAAGTCAGACGTCTACATAACTGGCCTTGTACAAAAGCTGCACCTGTGAACGGCCACACTTGAAAGGGCCACAGTGTCACTGTTCTTTTACGTGACCATTACACTGCAAAACCGTATACTTCATCACTATAGTTTTTTTCCTGCGTCTACATTCATTCAGTGAATGAAACAACCAATTTTACTTTCTGCCTCTGTGTAACTGCTGAACACCAGCAGTAAACGGATTGCTTTCTGTAATAAAGGGCATGAGGTTGGGAAGCCTGGCTTTGCTCCCCTACCTCAACCACAATTCCCACTTACCCCACCAAGTACACCATCACCAGAGTCACCCAATCCTTATACCTCCCCAAAGAGCTTTACTCATAGAATCTCCCCTTTCTACTCATTTCCCAACTAGTATCTAGAGAGTCATATCTGGTAGCTTTCTTCTCATACTGCTTTGCACTATATCCACTCTTACTCACTTTTCCCCAACAGCAAATAAGCAATTCATTTGCAGAACTCCCTCTTCCATTTCGGATATCCTCATACAACAGATTATTTTTTCTCTCATCTTTCTCTATAATCTTTGTCTTCCCCTCATTGCAATACACTGCTTACACCGCCTCTAAACTCACACTCTACATGTACATTCAATTAAAACGTGCTTTTGCTTTACTACCCTTCCTTACCCACACCTATTCTACAGCGTTAAAAGACCCATCACCACATACACATCCTTATTCATATCAATATTCTCATGCTTATACTCTTACCACGCATCTCAGAATTACCTGTAAGCCTACAGTCTATTCTAAACTTCAATTTTTCCCAAATAAACCCTCTCTATTTCCTATCTTAACTACATCTCTCCCTGTATCCTTCAATATCCTATTACCAACATTTCCTAATACAAATACCTTTTTCCTATTTGCACACAAACATTCTACCAACGCCCCATTATTCTCAATTTCATCAAAACTTATTGTCCGCCAAGAAAAACCCCTCTGAACCTCATCTCCCAATCACTCATCAGCACTTGTATATTCTACTTTAAGCACAATCTAAAGAAAGTTACTTACAAACTGGGTCCATCACCCCTTTTTCCCATTTCACACATGGGGTGGGAGTATCACTTCAGCCATAACAATCTCCAGCCAAGGTTTACACTACCAGGTGGCTAGCCCTGTCACAGCCGTTCTTTCGCACCACTTACTTGCACCTATGGCCAATTTAGACTGTGTCCAATCCGCCTATTGCATATCTTTGGAGTGTGGAAGGAAGCCTGAGCACCTGGAGAAAATCCACATGACCCAATTTAGGACATGCAGACTTTGCACAGACGGCACTCCAGCAGAGAATCGAACCAGAGAACCTCTTGATGTGAGGCAACAATGCTAATCACTGCACCACCACGGCCACCCTTACAAATTGTGTATTAAAACAAAAAAATTAAAGAAAAATGTCTTTACCTGTACTATCACGCCTAAATAACAGCCACCCAAGCCCAGGCCTAACAACATATTCAAGCAGACAACATATCCCCATAGCAGTTCCTTTGATATCTCCTCATAAGCAATACCACCATGACCATCTATACAACACCAACTTATGAAGTAATTATAACAAACTCCCTGAAGTGCACACACAATCCAGGGATCTTAGCCATCACAGAAACCAGACAGTCAGGAAACGAAGAAATAGTCCCAGACAGAACAAAAAAGTGGTTTTGAAATTTTTTTTTTTTTAAATAGAAAAATACACTGCTACCTTACTAGCGTACAGGCAACCAAGTATCCTCACATAAACTTATCAAAGATAATCAAACCTGTTACTCGACTAATCAAAACAGACACCAATAATACAAAACTGTTTTTTTGCCTCAAATGAATAAACTGTTAAATCCAGGACAGGCTATGCAGCCAACACTAAGCATACAAACAAAAGGATACCACAGCCAAATTCAGTATCTTTTTTTTTTTTTTTTTTTTAATTCAGTCCTCACTTTCTACAGTGTACAGTCATTAAACTAAGCGACTAACCAATCAAGATATTCATTTCTACTCAACTTACTTCAACATTTTTCCTTTCAACCATTTCCAACATATACTCTCAAAAAATTAAATCCTACTACAACTGCACTTTACAAAAGACCTAAAGAATCGTAAAATATCAGTTGAGGCTATTGCATATAAAGTCTCCGCTCTGGGGGAAAAAAAAAAAAAAAAAAAAAAAAAACAGATATGCATCTGAAAATAAAGTCTACTCACCATGGAAAAAACTCATTCAACTCCACAAGGACAGGATCAATAGCCATCTTTCAAACTACAGGCCAACTGCTACTTTATTCCCCGCTATCAAAAGTTTTAATAAATCTATTCACACAAATTCTAACAGGTCACTGGTTTGTCTTCAGCCCAACATGGTTTCAGTCTGTCACAGCAGAACTACTGCTAAATTTTGTTATTGATTGTTAACACCCACAGAAATGCCAGAAATCCAATCTCCACATTCCTAGACTTACCAAGAGTTTGATATAGTCTCCCACCAGAAACTCTTACACAGGTTTGTCAGGGTTCTTCAACTTCACTGCAGTAGCTTCATAACTACCTCCTAAACAGCACAAGCAGTGAAAGGGGGAAATCTGCTCAGCACAACCCTCCACTTCAAGACCTTGCATAACAATCCTCATCAACTGAAACGCAGCTAAATAATTAAATTTTCTTGACCTTTAATAAAGGCAAAATTACTGCTCTCTCTCTCAAAACTATTCACCATCACCTCTGCTAAGATCACCATGACAAAACAAAAATTGCACAAAATTAGTGTCGTCATACTTAAAATTTGGCTATCCTGTATCACATGTGGTTTAACTCATCAAAAACTGCATACATTACATAGTAAAAATCTACCTCACTTGACATGGCCAGAATATAGCCTCTACTTTTATAGTGTAAGCTTTCCTCTATACTGCCCCATTTTTCACTAACCTTCAGGTCTCAACTACCTAACTTAATGTTATGATAAAACTAAAATTCGTTGTAAACTAACAGTAAAATACCAGCACTCAAATGAAATTGGCAAGAACTAATGCATACCTTTGCTCTCTCAGTAAACTAAAAATACCTCTTTACAAGTCAGAAAATTGTCCAGCCCCTTACATAATAACACTACTACCCCTGATAGAATTTCATGATCTAGAGAAACATCACTAATTACTATAGCCAAATTATCTATCACTTCAGGTGACTATTCAAATAGTATAGCTAAACTATGGAACCACTGCACTACCACTGAAACCCATTCAGAAAGCAAAACTTTAACACAACTAAAACTTCATCAAATCAATGGATCTGCTCTTGTACATCTTTATAAGTGCAACAGTAATCTGCAGCTTGCCAGAACTTCAAAACTTTCTATTCATTCAGAATACTGCACTCCACACCTACTCTTTACCAATACCTGAACAGCTTTACTACCATCTACCAGCCATATGCATAGTTATGAGACACTGCTCACTACCCTACCAAATTCTTTCCTTCACTTCCAGTTCTTTGGATTTCTAATCAAAGTCCATCTACTCGACAAACCCACTAATTCACCTCTTCAAATGCTAACTGTTCAAATCTACTAAATTAATTACCTTTCATATTAGAAATTTATTGCATACAAATTATCCAGTTAGCAAACTGCCATTTAACCGTTAATGTATATTACTTAACGTTCATTCATAGTTATTACATTTTTAAAACATTCAGTGACACGTTGGAGGAGCTTTTCTTAAAAGGGTCTCATCTGAGAATGTCCCCACCACTAAACTCAAGACAAACCTGCTAATGAAAAGCAAAATGAATAAGGCCAAAAACAATGGAAGGAAGGTGTATATGAATTTTCCTTGTCACAGGAAGAAACGCGCTTCCTTTAATTCCCCCTGCCCTGCTTAAACCATAATGGGAAACAAACACTAAGTAGCGAAAGGGTTAAGCTACACAATAACCTACTACTGCAAAGTCTTGGACCCAGATTCTCATCTCCAGGAGAGGACTGAAGGCATGAATACTGGCTTCTGTCAAGCTCAGTCCTTCAAAAATAACCTGCAAGGGTTATGCCTGCATATGGCCCATTACCACTCGCATCACCGCTCTCCAACGTGTGTGCCACTATGAACTGCTGGACCACAGAGAACAGGCTCTGCTCTCTCCCAGACAGTTAGTCTACAGCCCACTGCCAGATGTGCAGTAACTCTGTAAACCAGACAAACGCATGCCATCACAGCCTACTTACTGAACCACACAGAAGCTTGGCTCTTGGATTCTCACTCCCAGAGACTAGACGGCAAAAACATTACTTGCAGCTTCAGCTGTGATACGAACACTCCTATTTTTAGTTTCAGTTAACTGAATCATGGAAGAGCTGAGGCACTTCCTAAAACATGCTAGCGAAACACCAGTCATGAGGATATCTGATAAATGCTACTGCAAAAAGAAAAGGTTAAACAATGCGAAATATTACAGAATCTCCACTACTTCAAAGACTTTTAAACACTGGACACAAACAAGGGAGGTGGAAAAAAACAAGTGGAGTCTGCTGCAGACATCACCATCAAAAGCAAACACTCGTCTAATGAAAACCAACTGCCATCAATTCTAGAAGCTGCAGGAAAGTTCAAGATTGGACCATTCACTGCATACTCATCAGGGCCACTGAAGCTAATAACCTTGCCCCTCTATTCTCTGCAGACAAGAACGATACATATATTGCAGCAAATGGCTCACTCTGCTCTGACCAAGAACATCCTCACAGTTTATCTAAAGAGGACTTTCTGGATTATGGAAACATCAAGACCTGCAATTACAGGAAAGTTTAAACACAGACGGCAACAAGCAATGCCATGGGACAGTCAGGAAAATCAAATGTCTAAGACACAAGGTCCTTCCTTACAGTGCACACAAGACAAAATGGCAGCACTATGTACCAAAATCAGTACCCACCCACAGCAAACTGAAAGAACCTCCTCTGTAGACTCATGGGTGCACCAGAAAGCATACATGACCAGTGACACCACAAAGGCATCCTGTAGTAGTACTGGCACAATCTCCTGAAGTCATTCAGAAAGTTTCACACCAGATGGACTTGAGTGCAGTGAGCATAAAACTGGAAAGTCATCTACTCCTTATGAAAACTAAGCAGGAGAACTAAAATTCCTGGTCTTTTTCTGAAGAGACTGGCAGTACCTACAGTCCTAAGTAATCACACCTTGTTCTCAAATGCACTGAGGAGACCACCATGTCCCAAGTGGAGCTATTTCTAAAAAGAGGACTTAGAAACTCAAATGCAGCTATCCAGGACTACAGTATGCATTCAATCTTTCTGTAAGAGCTCATCGCCTGGGCAGTCTCAAAGAACTGTTCCCACCCAATCCCCAAGAAATGAACCACCCTCAGAGGTAGTACACACAGATTACTATACTGAAAGTAGTGCCTTATGAAATTTGCCACAATAGTCTGGAAAAGCATACATGTCTCATACTTGTGCGAGATCTTCATTATGCCAAGAGGCTTCTTGTTAGGGAAAGGTCAAGGCTTGAAAGATGCACAAGTGGTTGAAGAGCTACTTTATGGTGGCTTTCAAGCAAAGACCATGTTTCAACAACGTTCTATAGGTGAGATTATCTAGTAACTCTTCCTCTTTCTCCAGATAAAGATATTTCAAGAGAAAGTTTTGTGACGGTTCAGCAATTGCATGCTCGTGGCTGCTGGAGGTATGTGGGATCAAATTAGCAGAGGTTGAGCTCTTAAAAGTAGGCATCAATACAGGATGTACCAAATAGGGCACATATGTTGAACTATGAACATCATATGATCGAACTTTTAAAAGTTTGAACGTTTCAACATAGATCTCCGTGCAGTGCGGAATGGGAAGATTTCCCTTTCCTGCACTGTAGTGCGATCTCAGAGTTGATGTATTTAAAGAATGGGGGAGGGTGCAGGGGGGCTTGCCCCCCATCTTTAAGTGGTCAGGTAGGTTTTGTTGTGTTTTTTTTAAGTTTTCGAATTGTTAAAAAGTTCGATCATATGGCTTTGACCATATTACATTCTAAATTTTAACAATTTAGATAACTTAATATGAACCCGCCAAATAAACATGTTGGCAAACCATGGTCCCTCCGATGTGCTATCACATCTACAAGGCTAGATCTGCAGTACAATGAATACTGTAGAGTCTTTCAAATATACCCCAATCAAGTGAGAACCTAGAAAACCCTCCTCAGGTTAAGGCCATCAAGTTCTGTTAAGGCCTTGGTATGTCAGGGAAGATATCAGTCTACCTCCACTGGTGTATGAAGCTATGCACATTCCCCAGTCACCTGACTATGGAGTGGGCAATGAACCACTCAGGAAATGCACCCTCTCCCAAGGTGCCTGTCAAAGGGGTGCACCTCTCACCATATGAGGTGGATAACTGACATTCCCTTGACCTTCTTACTAGTTGAGGAAAGTGCTGGAAAACAAATTATAGCTAGTCCGCATCAGAACAAATATTTCCAAGAGGGTGCAACCAGATGTACTACTTCCAATTGTGTTTATTCAGTGTACTGGCAGCAGTCTGGTATATTAAGGGAAACGTTCCTGCTGGTTATCAGAGATGACCTCTTGACTGTGCAAAGTAGCAGCAAAAGGTTGGGAATGCTCTCTGACTGCCATCTCATACAGCATAGACCAACAGTGTCCCAGACTTAGGAATAAAAAAAGGAAAAAAGTGGTAGAACTGGAGATGCACAGGACAAATACTCAACTTATTCAATCCACGATGTCTGGCAGTTTAAGTTCTGCATAATGAAGCCCTACCTTTACTTGTAACAAAAATTGGAACACACAGCCCAAGCAGTGGTACATACATCTTCCAGTAAATAATTTAAGGCAGACAGCAGAAGCAACAGCAAGTAAAACTACACTTCCGTGACACAACTTTTCTACATATTTAACACCTTTGACTCACTGCGGTGGTGCAGCGGTTAGCACTGTCACCTCACAGCAAGAGGTTCTCCCGTTAGATTCTCGGCTGGAGCACGTTGTGTGTGGAGTCTGTATGTTCTCCCCATGGTTGAGTGAAGTTAAGACATGCAGGTAAGGTGCGCGAATGGGTGCACCTTCTTTGAAGGTTGGGCGTCGGGCTGGCAACTCTGCACTGTAAAAATCCACTGCCAATCATTAGCGGATGGGAGTTCCGCTGTGGCGACCCCTAACCAGGAAAAGCCGAAAGACTTAACCGACTCACTCAAAACTTAGGCATTTATATACAAGACAAACCAGATTTGCACAATCAGTCCAACATTGCATAAATTGATCAATTCCTGCTTTCCCTTAAACCCCACTCCACCGCCAAAACATTCTGCATATTTTGCTCCCACAATTTCTATTTTTTCTATGTAGCTTGCTCCTACTCTTTTGTAAAAATCCCACTTCTAGATCTTTTTACCTCTGTTGCAATATTCACTCCTTCACATATAGCTGGATTAGACTTGGATTTCCATTTTCAGCATTTTTTTGGCAACTACCAGAATTAAACTAAACTTACTATGTCTAGGCAATTTAGTTCTTTTATCCCAGCTCAAAAAAATAATTTCCTTAGTTACACCCACTTGCTTACCCAATGTTTCTGGCAGCATGCTCTGTAGGGAATTTTTAAAGTCTGTCAACTCATTAGACTTCCAAAACATTATGTTGTTACCTTTTTCTTTGCTATCACACCTACATTTGCCATCTACCAGAGGAAAAATTTCTTGGAGTCTGCTTGGGCTATAAAAATACACGGGCAAACACTTCCAAGCAAAAATTTTCTAGAATTTGTTGCATATTTGGGGGCCACACGTCCTCTCTTTACGCTTCCTTATGAACTACTTATCCAATTTCTTCCTAATCTTTTCTAACCTCTAAAAGACTGCTATAGTCAAAGTGCAACATTTTATATGTCCTACTGATTTATCCCTTTAACAGCAGCTTTTCTTCTTGATTCAACTAAAAACTCTACCCAAGTAGATGTTGCAGTTGGAGAGAAACAGGGTAAATTTTGCTTTTGATTGATATCAATTTCTGAAAGAGAAGGCAGTCTAGTCTGTAGTCCAACTGTCTTAGTCTGTTCCCATTCCATTGCCTCTTGCTCCCAATAACGGTTCCTTTGCCAGCTTCCTTCAGTAAATTCCAACTCCCTCTTGCTTAGACTCTGTACTGCTAATTGCAGCCATTCCCATCGGCATAATCTCCTTTCGCAGTTCTCATGTTGGCTCAGATCTTGGAATACTGCCTTCTACTTTATAAAAAGTAGATATTCTGTATGGCTGTTATCCTCCATATGATCTGCATCCAAAATCTCAGTATTTCTTGATTTTTTCCCTGGCTTCATCATTCCTTTCCACTTTGAATTAGAGCTTTATGCTTGTGTTACGTATAGGAGCCTTGAATGTGGATCTCAAACAGCCCTTCAAATCAGGTAATCCTAAACCACTTTGTTCTACTGAAGGATCAACTTATCTTACTTGAACCCTCCCCCTCTTCCCCTCCCAGCTAAAATTCAACTCCATTAATGTCTACAACTTCTCTTCTGGTTGTTAAAATATGCCAGACCTGTATATAAAGCTAGGACCTAAAAAGATTCACTGCTTGTATTTTGCTAACCCTAACCATAAACAAAAGCTGAGAAACTGGAGGCTCTTATTTGGCAAGTCTCTTCCCACAAAAGAATCATTTTTAATCCACAGTCCTAACAACTTAATTTCATCACATCCCCATAAATATGGCTATTGCTGAACCAATTCATATGTGGGCACATGGCTAGAGCCTTGTTTTCACTAATTTTAAAGCACAAAAGAGACTTTAAAAAAGTCTCAGAACGTTCCACAACAATGGCATGCCCTTTTCTGGTTTTATCAGATACAAAAATAATATTGTCTGCAAGTAGAGCCAACTTGTCTTCATTGCCATACCAAATCATATCATTGAATTTCTTGAGTCCTTATTTTGTCAGTGGCTCTAAATAGAACATAAAATATGGGGGAGGTGGATACCCCCTGCCTGGTTCCTCTGTTCAAACAGAACTTACAGGACGCCTCCCCACTAATTTGCGCCTGCAATCCCTCATATATCCTTCTAATTAACCTTATTGTAACAGGGAACACAAATGCTTCCACTGCCCTACTCCTGAAATCCCAGCATATTCTGTCAAATATTCTCTGCATCAATACCCACCAAGAGAGGTATTTTCTCACCTTCTGCTTCCCTCTGGATCACCGTTCTAGCAACGTTGTCAAATGTTTTCCTTCCCTCCACAAAACCACTTTGACCCACATCCATCAATGTTAGCAACACCTTTGCCACCCTTATCTATTATTGACAAAAGCTTTATAATCCTGATTTAAATCTGAAATGAGCCTATATGAAGCTGGGTCTGATGGGTCTTTACATATTACAATGACCACAGCTTTCTTCTAGGATGTTCGTGCTGCCCCTCCTTTTTAAAAACACTGCTAAAGATAACGTTTTTGTTTTATCACTTTTTACCCCAACTTCCAAACTTCTACATGAACACCATCTATAACTAGAGACTTTCCCTGCAAATTGATTATACATCACCATTTTTCTCTCATCTCCTATCTTAACTGTTAATTGTTGAGCCTCATCTACCTATAAAACTTGCATAGCCATGTCTTCCATAAATATTAAAATTTGTGCTTTTCTGCAATTTCCACATCCCTCTGCTTTATGCAAATTTTCATAAACATTTCCAAATATCTCCACGAAGAAACAACCACAGATCCTGTATAGGCTCCCTAAGGTTAGCAACAATCCTTTCTAGTTTATTGCCCACATTATTGTGCTCAAAGTTTTTGTGCTCTGGATTTATCAAAAAAACAGTTGCCTAACAGTAATCTTTCTGAACTCATGCATATTAACCAGATACTTCTTTATGTAATCTCTAGCACTCTGCATTTGCACCTCTTCTTGTTGTACGAAATCTCACTTTTTCTGCAATAGTTTAACCTTTATCAGCCCCTCTAACTTGTTACTTAACCACCTCTTATTTCTACTTTTTAACTCCAATTTAGTTTTAATCCACTCACTAGCTACAACTTCTGTTGCATTTTCCCTTCTAGGCTCTCCAGATGATTCTATTTCAAATTAAGTTCCAGTCACCATCTACAAGTAATATTCCCTGCTGAAAGCATATTTCACAAAATTTTCCTTAAGCTGCTTAATATCAGCTGTAGGAGAAACAAATGCATGCCAATGTAATCCAATTCCTTTGCCAGTAGCCCCTTGTTACCACAAGTCATCCTCCCTTCTAAATTGCCAGAGGCACTTCAATAGTGATAGAAGTACTCCCCCTTTCTTTGTCTAATGCTCTGAGGGATATCCCTCCTGAAATCCTCAGATTCACATGCTCATTTATTTCCAAATGTCTCCTGTAACATTGCCATTTGTGCTCATGTATTAACTGAGTTTTTCTTTTTGTCTATACCAGTGAGACCATTCCCACTTCAAAAATAAAGCATTTAGTGTAGTCATTATGATAAATTATTCCCACCCATCATAAAACAGCAGCTTTCTTTTTAATATTTATTTCCAGCTTTTGTGTTACACAGACCCACTGTTTAGTAGATTGTGTTTCAATACAGTTTGTCATATCCATTACAAACCATGTCATATTTTACAAGACTTTGCTGTAATGAAAGCTCAAAACTTACAGAACTCCCCCATACCCGATTAACTTAAAAGCACACAACTATGTACATCTTCAAATAATGAAGTTTAACCATCCTGATAGGAATAAATGTACCAAATCGAGAGCTGCACACAGGCAAAACCTAGATTAGAACAAAGGTTATCCAGGGTAAGATGCACTTTACAGCCTGTGTTTCTAATTGCAGTCTGTTTCTGGTCTTTTATTCCCCTCACAGATGTGAAAAACTTTTGTTTTCAGAAAGCTAACTTTTAGCCTCGACAAAGTGCACTGGCTATCTTTAAATAAAAAGAAATTACACATGGTTAGAGTAAATACATTAAAGTATTTAGTTACTAGAAAGCTGCTCTTATTCACTTCCAATAATTTATTTTTTTTATACTCAAGTGTTTGCCCTTGTACCTGTCAAAACCTCTCTATTTACTGCCTTCACCTTTAGTCAGCTTGCTTCCATGGAGAAAGATCAAAATCTAGACCTGCCCACAGCTCCATATTTCAATGGTCACCAAAAATTTCTCTGCTTAAAGAAAACTATTTTACATTACATTGTCTCATTTAACCCATTTGCAGTCACAAAAGATAAAAACAAAAATAGTCATTTGATTAAGCCAAGAGCATTAATCCATTCACCCATGTAATGGGTAAGAGAAAATATTTCAATTCTACATAAATTACAACTCGGGGCAGTTTTACAACCCATCTCCTAACCCACACTTTTTACAGAGACAGACACAGAGACAGACACAGAGACAGACACAGAGACAGACACAGAGACAGACACAGAGACAGACACAGAGACAGACACAGAGACAGACACAGAGACAGACACAGAGACAGACACAGAGACAGACACAGAGACAGACACAGAGACAGACACAGAGACAGACACAGAGACAGACACAGAGACAGACACAGAGACAGACACAGAGACAGACACAGAGACAGACACAGAGACAGACACAGAGACAGACACAGAGACAGACACAGAGACAGACACAGAGACAGACACAGAGACAGACACAGAGACAGACACAGAGACAGACACAGAGACAGACACAGAGACAGACACAGAGACAGACACAGAGACAGACACAGAGACAGTATTTCAATTCTACATAAATTACAACTCAGGGCAGTTTTACAACCCATCTCCTAACCCATACTTTTTGCAGACACACGCACAGACACACGCACAGACACACGCACAGACACACGCACAGACACACGCACAGACACACGCACAGACACACGCACAGACACACGCACAGACACACTTCTTAAAAAAAAAAAAAAAAAAAAAAAAGATACATTTACTTTAGTATCTTCATCAAAAAACATCACTCAAACACTACTATACGACACGATTAATCAAATGTTTCATGCAGATGCTATTAAGTTGTTTTATTTTACATTTTCCCCGTCACCCTCCTCTTATCCTTAGCGTCCTTCCAAACATTAATGACAAAAAGTGGGGCATATGGCTGTCAGTCCAACAAGTTAAAATCAAAAATCCAATTTCGGTCATTTTTTGTTTCGTAAAGCCATATCTCACAAAATGTGATAGATGCTTTATAGTCTCACATTTATTCACTAATTGCAGTGTTGTTGGTAATCTTCCTTTTTGTCTCCATCTCTCTCAACTCCAGACTCCGGTTCAAGTCCTAGCTATTCCTGATTCTTCTAATCAACTCCTTTACTTTTTTTCTGCCTCAAGCATTTTTTTTAGAATAATGGAAACTGTTTCACTAGCAAAGTCTCTTCATGAGCCCTTACCATCAGAAGGATGAGAAGCAGAGTGCCCCTTTGTTTGGTGGCTTCACACCTTACTGGACAAATCTGCATTTCTCCCTTAGCCTGTTTTGTATAAAAAAAAATGACTGATCCTCCAAGAAAAAAAAATATTCTAAGAACTGAATATAGCAGCTTGAATCTCACACCTGTCTAGATTCCATGATTGCTGGGATAAATTTGCTTCTCTTCTGCCTGGTGTACAACGAATAAATAATTTTCCACAAACTTCTCTAATTTTTAACTCTTTTGATCCCAACAAAAACATGGCAGAAGGGTACTCCTTATTGGTAGGATTACATCTTCACCAATAAACGTGTTGTCGGCATTCTCATAGCCAGGTTTGGAGCCAATACACAATGTGCCTTTTCAATTAACAAATCCTGCTGTAGAATACCAGTCTAGTTGCGTATTTCTGCTTTCATAAAATACAGTCTATTCCTTCCAGTTTCTCTGGTACAGCAGAAAATTTCAGTTTTTCATTCTCTGTCCACTAACTATACCATTTTTTGAAATTGCAGCTCTTCTTGAGCAGCCTCAAACTCAGCCAGCTTTTTCATTTCAACTTCTGATGCTTGCAGTTTTATCAGTTACTCTGAATAGCTGTTTAAAGCATCTTCCATTTTTCCAGGTTTTTGCTACTTGAGCCGATATACAAAATAAATGAAACATATCAACTCTAGGCATATTTGTCTTATTTTTTCCCCTAAATTACTGGAAGCCATCCCTTGTACCAAAGCAGGAGCTTTAAACTGCTTTGTATTCAACAGCTGCAGGATTCTTCCCAGATGGTGTTTTCTTTTCTGGTTGATTTTCTTTCAGGTTCTCATTTCTTCTTTGCCATCATCCAGCCAATCTACTTACTAGCCAGAAACTGAATTTTAAATCAAACTGACAATATCACTGTCTTTCAGTTTCTGTTTTCACATTCGGTGAGCTGAAGTTGTGTGCAGCCATCTTGGAAGTCTTCAGCTTTACTATACCTTTGATGGATACCTCAAGCATTACATTTCAGTTGCACAGTACATGTTAAGACATCAAGATCTGCTCTGGTCCTAATCCAGATAGGAAAATGAGCATGGTACAAGGCAAAAAAAATTACATTGCAGCTTAGAGACACTGCAGAATGAATCCAGGTAGTCTTCCTAAGGAGACATTGCAGAAGACAAAAGCTTCCTTTAAAGGAAAAGCTTACACACAAAAATGTTTGATAAATGACCACTAACAGGAAATGATTTTCAAGTTTATTCAAATCAAAAGTTGCTTTCAAAAGTTGCTTTCAAAAGTAAAAATAGGTGCACATTTTAATCCAAAAATTCTGATCCAAATGTAAAGAGATCCATAATTATCTCGTTTCTTTCTGCTTTTCCCGGTTAGGGGGCGCCACAGCAGAAATCTGGTCCGCTAATGATTGGTGGTTGATTTTTACGTAACGAGTTACCAGCCCTGACGCACAACCTTCAATGAAGGTTTGCCCATTCACGCATGTGTCCACGAAGACGCTCTAGCTGAGAATTGAACCGGACAGAGTCTTACTGTGAGGAGACAACGCTACTGCAGCACCACCGCAGGTACAGATCCATAATTATCTTTTACTTAAAAGACAGAGGTGCACCAACAAAAGATAACCCTTAAGAGAAAATCATTCAATATCAGGGGGATATTAACTACAACAATCAAGACAGATGCATGTGTTTGATGAGCGGACGACATTTTTCTGCAGCCCAAATATTTTTCACTTTGCATTGGATCTCTGAAACCTGACTGAAGGCAATGTCCAGTTCTCACTCGTCACTCAAGCTGGGCTGCCTGCTTAGGAAATCAGCAGATATCGCAGACTTGCCTGGAATACATACTGCATTAACCCTTTAAGTACTTGGAGCTCTCTGAAAGAGAAACTAATTCCATCTCAGACTGCACTGCCTGTTAAAACTCCATTAGGAAAAGGAAAAATGTTCTGACCACCCATATTTCCATTTTGATTATATCACTAGGAGCTGTAGAGTGTTGACCACACAAACTATCTTTTGTGTAGTCTTATTTTGAGGCAGAACACGCTTCCGATGTCCCTCATCCCCAAAGGGTTATCCACTGAAGAATCAAGCCAAGATTGAATAACAAAATTCCTACCAAGATGCAACAAATACAGCCACTATCCCTTCCACATTTTGCATACTATGCTCAGAATAATATAGGGAGATTGTTTGGCTCTCCAGGATTTAAGGCAACACTGTAGGAGGCACCTACATTTTAACACTACAAAAGCAGTGCAAAAACTATTGCTACCACACCAGGCCCAGTGTCCAATAATGAACATTATCAGTCTTCAACCAGGAAAACATCAGTTAAGTGTTTAATCACCCAAATGGAACTTCTACCTTGGGTAGAATTCTAAGATCCAGTAAATTGTAGCACATGTGATGGGGGCTAGCATGTACTGCAATACCAGTGACTAAAATGCTACAGGTTACTTACTGCTCCTGTTCTCTGAAGCTCAGCATGGTATGTGGCTGCAAGAAGGTAAGATCTCTATACAACCAGAGATCCTGGATGCCTAAATGTAGTCACAAATACTGCACATTTCAAGGCAATGCTAGAAGAAAACAGTTCAAAGAGCTGTAAAATGAATACAGCTGCCCATTCTTGAATAAAACACTGTTGTGAAATGTCCTTACCCAAAACGTAAGGACACACTGTAGACAATATACCCCATTCCCATTTTGACAGGATGGGGGTGGTATGGGTGACTCCACAGAAAACAGCAAAGATTCACCTTTTCTATACAAAAAGAGGGCAACAGAGAGAGACAGACACACACAGACCCAAGATCAGGTCCTCAACATTACACTTGTGGAAAAAGCAAAGTTCTTAATGCAGATACTGCCTGTCTGGTTATCAAAAGGCAAGACACTGTCAAAATTCAACAGATGAACACATGAAGTGTTAAGGAAGCAGACAACCAAACACCATCTTCATTTACCATCAAATTAAACTGCAAGTAGGAATTACAATGAGAAAAAAGAAGTTATGTACTCACCATAACGTTCCCTGTTTGCTGTCCATGTCGTCATTCATTCTTACTGGTTGGGGTTCAGAGCAGATTCTTGGCTCTGACTTGGCCGCATATTATAGCTAGAAGTCTTTCACTTGGCTCGCGGCTGAACACCTATCCCATCATGCAGTGCGTGGTTCCCCAGATCTCGTTTGCTGCTAACCCTAACCATATTTGTACACTAGCCCCATAATAAAGGATACTGATGAATAAAGTCAGAGGAGCTCCTTGCTCAAGGAGGAGATTCTTCTAGGTCCTCTAGAAGCCCTAGGCAGGGGGACGGTGGGAGGGACTGAAAGAATGAATGGCGAGATGGACAACAAACATGGAAAGTTATGGTTGCCCTATCTTGCCTTCATTCTTACTGGTTGGGACAGCATCCTTAGAACCATATTTCCCTGGGTGGCTCATTGGAGCACACTTTTCAGCACAGTGGAACCAAAGGAGGCCCAGTCCCTCGAAGCCAAATGCACTTTGTAATGAGCAATGAAGGTGTGAGGTTTTCCCCACGTAGCAGCAGCACAAATACTGTCCACTGATAGCTAGCTCGATAAGCAGATGACGTAGCCATGGCCCTAGTAGAATAACCTTGGACTTTGAATGGTAGTGGTCTGTTAGAACTGTAAATAAAAGGTAATGCAATTTGAAAGCCAGTTAGACGGTGAAACAGACTGGCATGCCTTTTTTGACCTCTGAAAAAAAAACGAAAAATTGATCAGACTTCCTGAAACCTTCGGTCCTATGTAAATAGAAATGAAGTTGTTTATGCACATCTAACTGGTGTAGTTTGTATTCTGTCTTGTTGCCATGATTAGGAAAGAACACTGGCAGTTCAATGGATTGATTTAAGTTATTCTGAGAACACACCTTTGGTAAGAATGATGGGTTGGTACTGAGATACTCTACCCTTATTATCAAATAAGGATGCCTGATTGCTAAAGCTTGCAATTCCGAAACTCTGCTTGCTGAGGTAATAGCAACTAAGAAAATTGTTTTAAAGGACAGAAATTTGAGGTCACAAGATGACTCAAAAAGGGGTAAGGTCAGATATGTTGGCACAAAATTAAAGTCCCATGGTGAAGGAGGTTATTTAAAGGGGGGAGTCTAAATAAGCAGGTACCCTTCAAGAAAGCTTTACATAATGTGTGACATCAGGTTCGAAGGTCCATCACCTATGTGATAATTAGATAATGCAGCTAACTGCACCTTAATAGTAGCTACGGCTGAACCTTGCTGAAAAAGCTCCGATAACTCAACAGAAGTGATGGGAGCAGAAAAGGATAGATTATTTTTACAGTGTGCCCAGACTGAGAACCTTTTTCATTTACTAGAACACAACTTTCTCGTTGTAGCCTTGTGCGCGGATACAAAGATGCGTTTAACTACTGGCGTAAAACTGTGAAGCCTGATTAAGTTAGGAACTGGAGCAGCCATGCTGTCAACATGAGGGTTTGGAGGGAGGGGTGGAACATTCCCAACATACGAGTCAGCTCTGGTACTGGGTCCAGGGTTCCTCCCGAAGATGAGGGCAGAGGAAGGGAAATCAAATCTGATGAGGCCAGTATGGAGCAATGAGAATTATCCTACTTCCCAATAAGTAGGCTTTCTGAATGACTTTGGGTATTAGAGGAAAAGGGAGAAGGCATAAAATAGTCCCGAGGGCCAATCGTGGACAAGGGCATCCCTTGGCGACTCCCCCGGGGGAGGGGGGATTAGGACAAAGTAGCTACTGCATTTGGTATTTGTGAGAGTGGCAAACAGATCGCAGCAAGGCTGACCCCATTTTTGGAATATCCTTTCCGCTCTTTCTTTAGGGACCACTCATGTGGCATCAATATTGCTCTGCTGAGCCTGTTCGCCATCACAATGGACTACCCCGGGATGTGCATTGATATCAGAAAATGTTGGGAATAGATTGCCCATTGCCATACCCGGAGGGCATCTCGGCAAAGGGGGTAAGATTTGGTTCTTCCTTGCTTGTTTATGTACCAAACCACCAACATATTGTCTGACTGAATTGCAACTGTTACTAGTGGAAGAGTCCCGAAGTGCATGCAACGCTAAGAGCACTGCTCGCATCTCTAGAACACGGATGTGCAAATGGGTCTTATGTTCCTGCCATATGCCTTGGACTGTCCTCCCCAGATAATGCCCCCACCCTATCTGGGAGGCGTCCGTGGTCACAGTTGCCAGAGGTTGTTGTGGGGTAAGAGTCTACCTAACATGACTGGAAAGGAGGGACCATCTTAGACTTCTTGCATGACTCCGTAATACTGATCTGGTAAGACATGGGAAGTTTTTGTAAGGACCACTGAAACAAAAGGACCCACTGAAGAATTATCATGTGCATCCTGGCTAAAGTGATTAGTGTTATGGTTGCTGCCATGGTTCCTAGGACTTTTCAGAATGGTTTTCACTGCTACTTTTGTCTTTGGCAGGAGATTGGTAATCTGTTGTCTGATCGCAATAACTCTTTCTGCTGGTAACTTTTCCACCAGAGACTGTATCTATTTCTGCTCCTATAAAAGGTAATATGCTGACATGGCAACAAGGCAGATTTTCCTGAATTTGTTATCCCCAATTAAGAACAGATGTGTAAGGTGGCATCTCTTGACTGTTGCAGTAGATGCTTGGTGGTGGCAGTCAGGAGCCAGTAGTCTAGACACAAACACTTGGAATCCCAGTTGTCTCAAGTGAGCAGCGACTGCTGCCATGCATTTGGTAAACACTCTGGGGGCTGTAGCGAGGCCAAAGGGCAGAGCTCGGAATTGATAAGGACTGGCTCCCAGACAGTAGCGTAGAGGACTTCTTGATGGTCTGTCCATTTTTATATATGTGGTAGTATGCATCTTGGAGGTCTAGAGGACATCCAATTATCTTTCCCTAAAAAGGGAAGAATGGACTGTAGTGTTACCATTCGGAATTTGGACTTCTTTATGAAATAGTTTAGTTTGCCGAGATCCAATATGGGTCTCCAGTCCCCCTGTTCTTTTTGGCATTAAAAATAATCTCAATTAAGTTCCGAATCCTATTTGGTCTGCGGGGACTTCTTGGATGACAGTCTAGCAACTTTTGAATCTCTATAGTTGCTTGTTCCCTTTGACTGGGTGGAATGTCCAGGATTCTTCTGAGTTTTGGGAAGGCAAAAGGGAATGAATAGCCTCTGGATATTATATTTTGTACCCATTTGTCTTTGGTGACATCTCAGCAGACTTTTGGGTGCAAAGATAATTGTCCCCCTCCCCCGACTGCCTCCAGAGTAGGACAGATGGGCCTTCTTTCAGGAGCACTGGAAGGGTCGCCTGCAAAAGGAATCACTGTCACCCTGGTTTTGAAGACCCCCTCTGCCTCGTTAAAGTCTACAGTTATAACCTCCCCCTCTGCCCCTGGGGGAGGATTCACCTCGTGCATTAGGGAAAAAATCCCTGGGATTTTAACCGTATTTTCCCCCCCTTCTGACCCTTCAGATAGGGCCTGGAATGTACAAACGTACTCCCATGGCAGAGAGTTTTTCCTTCTTGCTCGCATCTGGTGAATGTGTCTGACTTTTGGTCCAAAGGATGAGGAACCACTGAAAGGGGCATTGACAAAGGTAGACTTAAAGGGTTCTGTAAAATTACACAAATGCATCCAGGACTGTCCAAGGGAAACTCCTAAACCCATTGCCTTGCTCGCTCCATAAGAAATCAGCCTCATGGAGGAGTTAACTATGGAGTTTAAGGTAGATAGTTGCGAGGTCACTTTCTCCGACACCCCTGCAGCTAGTGAACCTATGAGATATCTCCCAACTCCAGGAGATCTCTTTGAAGCCTAGTGAAGTGCGTAAGATAGTTCAGCGATCTGAAGGGTAAAAAAGTTGCCGATTAAAAAATACACTTCCCATATCTGTCCATCGTTCGAGGCTCCTTGTTCGATGGATGGACAGATGAGGAAGTTTCAGACCGTTGCTTCTTGGTGGCTGCTACACTACCATAGCTTCTACAGGGACGCCTTTAGTTAGAAAGTCTCTCTCTAATGGAGCTATTCTAAATTTACTCTGCCTCCGTGGGACTGGTTCCATTGTATCTGGTGACTCCCATGCCTTCCGACTAACCAATTCCATTAGTCCACTGAAAGGCGGAGACACCCAGGTGGCTGAAGGTTGCGATCCAAAGGCCTTGGGAATACAGACTCCTCACTGGAAGGAGTTGATGGACTTCCAGCCGCCTCTGTTTCAGGATTTCTAAAATATCTGCACAGGTGATATCTTCAGAGGACGACTGTAGGGACCCTTCCGACTCAAGAGGTCAGTGTCAGAGGTGACTGACTCGTCTGGTGAGTCTGCATGCTGCTTCTTGCATGTTTTCTTCCGAACAGCCTCCTCAGAAGGGTATTCTGGGGAAGTCTTGGGAGTGCGCAACTCACCCAATGGGGCTGTCTGAGGCATTGAATCTCCACTGTCTTGAGGATGGAGTGGTGCCGAGACAGATGCCAGTGCTCTGGGGGGAAGACTACCAGTACCATCATGTAGAGCTGCAGGAGAGGACAGCACACTCATCAGCTCGAAAGCATGTCCCCCCAGCTCAGAGGATGCCCCCAGTTCCTAAGAAGTAGGACTCCAAGCATGATGCAGTAGCCGAACTCACCTGTGCCGACGCCGAGAGGTAAACTTGGAATCGAAGACTGAGCCCCCCCCCGGAGAGTTTTGGCCCTAGACATCCTAGATGGCACAGAGGGTGTCTGAGCAGACAACTGTTCTAAAATCTCCTAGAGGGGTCTCAGAACTGAAGATTCTACAGCAATCTGTACCTGGCACTCCACCTCCGAAGATCCAGCTTGGCTCAGAGGTGGAATCTGTGTGGCTGAAAGTCTTAGTCTGCTCCAGAACCGGTTGGGTCGGAGCCAAAAATAATTTAGCCAGCTCCGGCGACTTCACTAATTTACGTACCACCCTATCCACAATCATCCGACAGGGTAGGTGAGCAAGATCTCTAATATGGGAGATCTTAAGGTAGGGGAGACCAGTAATTCAGTGGACCGGCTCTGTAAGGTAACCTCTTCGCTTAGACAGCTGTGGAGTTGAAGGACTACACTTGTCCAATTACAAAAACTCTTGGTTCTGAAAGCTGTGGAGCTGAAGAGATGGGTTTTTCTGAAGTTTTAGGTATTTTTGGTGGTGGCTCAGAATGACCCGATGGAGACTTAGGCTTGGTGGAGGTACTCTGACTTTCTAGAGCTTCAGAGAACGGAGTCCTCAGTAACCCTCTGACAATTTATTCTTTCTCTCCTGCAAAACTAGTGAACTGAAAGAATGGCAAAAGGTACACGGCTCCTGAAGGTGAATGGACCCCCAAGCAGTAGACAAATGCTATGGCCATCAGACATTTTCTGCAAACATTTTTGACACTTTTTAAAGCCAGACTGCTTTGGTTCCTTTTCTCTACTCTCCTTAGACAGAAGGAAGGGACTGCAAAAACGCACTAAAAAAAGAATACTAATTACAAACACACTAAGCGAAACACATGTATTAATCCAAGCCTAAAGAGTACTCTATATAAAAAAAACTCTCAGCACATCTACTTGAAAATAAGGACTCAATTCTGCCCTTTAAGTTGAACCGACCTAGCACTGCTACTAAAAGGAGAAAATATAAGACAGAAGATAAGCTATGCCCTCTAATAAAAAATGGGCACTTTGCTCTCTAAAATGTGCCAAGACTCAATAATGATGCACACACACACACTACAATGGGAGCAGTAAAGCTAAAAGACGGGATAGGGAGAAACAGGCCTGCGACTAAAGTGACTGCCAGCTCGGGCAGTAAACACAATAAACATGCACAACTCTAGAACAGCTATCTATACAAAACCCACTTCTATATAACTTACAAAAAAAAAAAAACAGCTAAGAAAATGCAAGATATGCAAGATATTTACATTTTAAAACTTATCCATGGCCAAGATGAAAGAACCTCCAATCTTGTTAAGCAAGAAACGAGATCTGGGAAAACCACACACTGCATGATGGGATAGGTGTTCAGCCACAAGCCAAATGAAAGACTTCTAGCTATAGTATGCGGCAGAGCCAGAGCAGAGGATTGGCTCCAAACCCCAACCAATAAGAATGAATGTAAGATAGGACAACATGACATCTAATTTTATGATGCGCTAGTGCACACATATGCAAGTCTAATCTTGTTACTACAAGATCCACTATTAAATCTATAAAATCAATGCTAGGACACTGATAAAGGAGGGTTTAAAATGTAAAATACTTACCTCATCATCAGGATAATGGCAGTCAAAGACCAATGTTTGGTTTGGCACCTCCTTAACCACTTCAACAACGAAATTTGGAGTAGAGAGAACTTCAGGCTACAAGGGGGGAGGAAAAAAAAAAAAAAAAAAGTCAGAAAGCATTTTTCTTAGAATCTGTTGTAAAAACTCAAAATTCATGACTAAATGCAGCATCTTCCCTTAATGCCTTGATCTTTATCAACTCCCTTTTCCTCCAGATAGTCACCTTCTGGGGTCCCATATGGGCTTTCATAATCCCTTCTCATTCCTTCAACTCAACAGTTCCACTCAGCTTGATACGCAAGTTATATATCCTCACTATTTGTCCAGCTAACAAATGTATCAAGGCCTTCCTACTAGAGTTGATTTTGTGCAGATGCTGTTTAAGAGTCCAAGGTACTTAAGTGGAATATACCCATTATGCTTATAAAAGGTGCTACACTACCTGTAGGTTTGCCGGGAGAACAACTGTAGTGCACACTGACAATGCTGTTGTCCTACCTGTTCAGAAGCTAATTTGTTAAGATCAGCCAAAGGAAAAAAGCACAAATAGCCTGCTGACTAGCAATGGTTTCTTCAAATTAGTGTACATGCAAGTCATCCTGCCCAACTATATACCAAAACACAAATTCCCATCAATTGCCGCAGTGAAAAAAGTCATGGTAACACCAATTTTTGCCATTCTCTATGGTAAAAGAAATGACCCAAGAGGGGAAAAAATATTATGACCTTTATTAATATTAGCATTAAATTCTTATTACCACTTAGACTTGCACTAAAACAATAAATTATAGCTACCACCAATACCCCACTTGGGTATAGCTAGGGAAAAAAACATGCTTGTATAACAATGCATTACTAATTTCTAAACAAGCAGATTCTACAATGACAAAGTAATGCAGATATAGTCTATAATATAAATAAAACCTTCAGACTTTGAATTACCATTACATCTAAAATGCTTTTAACTGGTATCGGGGGGAACAAATTACTAAAACATAGATCCACAAATCATTTAAAAGTACGCATAAAAGTAAAAATTAAGTCTACTTCAACAGATTTTTTATACTACACACCCTTAATTAAAATGCAGTTTTTTTTGTAACTGGCCACTTTTCTATAAGTCAAGAGACTAAACTTTTCACTCCTGTGCATCATCCCACAGCCTCCTTAGCTAGTGCTTTGCAACCATGCCAGATCTGCCAGTTTTCGCCATGCCTCCTAGACTAGCTCAGATATAGTTGGGGCTGGTTATGAAACCTCAGGGAATTCTTGGCCACCACCAATCATATTATTTTTAACTTTAGGGCTACCCCTGTTACTCCCCCCACCCACTGTCCTTTGTGTTTGCATCAGAGAGATAGGCAAGCAACTGGGGGGGTAAATCTCCCCCACTCAGGGGCAGCACAGCCAGGCTCATCATCTAGACAGCCCCCCCTGTAACATCCCCACAGTCCCAACCAGTAATCTCCATGAGAAGCACCCACATAACCCCCCCCCAGAACAGGCATACCCACCCCTCTCCTGCACCTTCGTCAGTTGCCCAAGCTACTAATCAAACCCTGGTATGCTGGGCCACATAGTCAGGGCTTTATCCCCTTATTCCACCAGAGTGGCTACAACAATTATCAATTTTGCACAAATGCGGTGGTGGTGCTGCGGTAGCGTTGTCACCTCACAGTAAGACGTTGTCCTGTTAGATTCTCGGCTAGAGTGTCCTCTGTGTGGAGACATGCGTGAATGGGCGTACCTTCGTTGAAGGTTGTGCGTCAGGGCCAGCAACTCTGCATGTAAAAATCTGCCAATCATTAGCGGACCGGAGTTCCGCTGTGGCGACACCTAACCGGGAAAAGCCGAAAGAGAACTCTCCACTTTACTGGCTAACTGGAGAAAATGTACAAACATTAGAAATGCTGATCACCGTTTTAACTTTGAATGCCACTAGAATAAAATAAATCCAAAAAAAATACAAGCGTCATGCAAGAAAACATGAAAGCTCAGAATGTGCTCTCGAGCTCCCAATGTTAGCAGAAGACAACTGTGACCCCAAGTAGTACATGCTAAAAATGCTTGCCCTTTCCTTCTGTAGTTAACTGGACCAAAACTGAAACTTACTATTTTGAAATATATAAATACATTATAACATTAAAATCACAAAGTGACATCGGTAGGTGTATCAATGAAGTGCCCAGAATGAGTCGGCACAGAGGCTGTGTGTAGTAGATAAGTTAATGACCCTAGCTCACACCTCAGTTATGGATGCAGGTTCCAAAGCAGAGGATGGAGTGTAGCCAAACAGGTAATCAGCAATATAATGGACTGTATTCAGATTTGAAGTGATTACGGCTATTAGAAAGGACAGTTGTAATTACGGCTATTAGAAAGGACAGTTGTAATTAAGTATAGATACAGTCTGCCTAGAGTACTTGCATGCAATGCAGCAAGGTAGACTGTCTCTATACTTACTTCCATAAGATGGACTCTTCATGCAGTACTAGGGTGTGCTGTTGAGTACAGCAGCACTAGACATCTCTGCTGGCAGGTGCCAAACCTACACTGTACTCTATGCTGCTAGGACAGCAAGAGCTTCAGGACTTTAACAGTGCAATGTTCTAATGAAGTGAATTGTTAGCCTGTAAATACATCTGCAAGGTAAGAGGAAAAAGTAAATAAAAGAATGGTGCTTGAGATCTTACCATTATATCTTTACCTTTAAATGTAAAACTAAAAGCAGTTACTGTCTGAAGAGGTAAAAAAGAAGTTATGTCTTACCATAACTTTCCATCAGAGTTGTTGATCTTCCTGATGGGTTCGGTTCTGAGCCCTCGGAACCAAGTTGGCCTTATACCAAGCTTGCGTGCACCAAACTCCTCTCGAGCCAAGTTGCTACCCACAATGCCCTTTGCTCAGTTACTTCAGATAGAGTTTGCATGCAACATATAGAAGAAGAAACAAGTCAGAGGCCATCTCTGCGCAGAAACCCTAATACACCACAAAGACCCAGAAGATCAGACAGGAACCTTAGGAGGGGGATGGTGGGAGGGTGTGATGACTGGAAGAAGATAAACAACTCTGATGGAATGTTATGGTAAGACATAACTTAATCTGAAGTTATTAATCATCTTCCTATTCATCACTGATGGGACCATGTCTCCAGCTACTTTGAGAACCTGGGTGGCCCTTATGGAAGAACATTCCTGAGAACCATTGACCCAAATGCCGCTCTTTCCCTGGAGATCAGATCCAATTTGTAATGCTTGATAAAAAAGTGTGGGACTTTGCCCAAACAGCAGCTGCACAAATGTCATCTATGGAGGTCCTAGAGTGGAAGGCAACAGATGCTTCAATAGCCCTAGTTGAGTGAGCTTTGATTTGGCCAGGCTTAGATCCCTCCATAAGTGAATATGTGAAGGCAATGCAATCCCTGAGCCATTTTGGCAAAGTTACTTTCGATACTGCGCCTCACATTCTAGGACCCGCAAATGAAATGAAAAGCTGGTCTGACTTGCGAAAGGATTTAGTCCTGTCCAGACAGAAACGTAATTGTCTATGAACATCCAAGAAATGTAGGCAGTATTCTCCCTTGTTAGAGTAATTTGGGAAGAACACAGGGAGCTCAACGGACTGGTTAATCGAAAAATCAGAAACCACTTTGGGGAGAAAGGATGGGGTTAGTACAAAGTGATACTCTGTCCTTATGAAAGATCAGATAAGGGCTCTATACATAATGCTTGTAATTCAGAAATTCTTCTGGCTGAAGATATAGCCACCAGAAATAGGGATTTCCAGAATTTTAGATCACATGTTGCAGCCGGCTCAAAAGGGGGCAGAGAGACAGCAGAACCCAGGACAGATTCCAAGCCTCCACCGGCTGTCTGATGGGAGGACTGCTGTGGAAAATACCCTTAAGGAAGGTCTTGCAAAGGCGAGAGGAAATAAATGGCACCATCTGACCTGTTATGGAAGTTGAAAACGGCCGCTAGAGGGACTTCAATGGTAGAAGCTGAGGCCCCATTGTCGAAAAGTTCAGCCAGATAATGAAGAATAGTGGCTATGGGGACTAAGAACAGGTCTATTTTCTGATTACGTGACCAAATAGAGAATCTTTTCCATTTGTCCCTATAAAGTTTCCTGGTGGATGGTTTATGAGAAGCCAAGATATCACATATGGGTGGAGAGGGTTTCCTGCCTGGCAACTAACGGAAGTGAGAAACCAAGATGTCAGCTTGAGAGTGGACAGAGTCAGCCCTTGTGGGTGAGATATGAGGTCCTGACAAGCGTCTAGGATCCAAGGAGGTTGTAGAAGAGGTAGAAGGAAGGGAAACCACACTAGGCCAGAACGGGGCAATGAGGATGACTGTTTCTCAACCAAATAACTTTCCTTAGAACAACGGGGATCAGAGTAATTGGAGGATATGCATAAAGGAGACCCGTGGGCCAATCGTGAGTCAAAGTGTCTCTCGAGGACTCCCAGAGAGGGGGAGAGGGCAAAGTAGCTGCTGCATTTTGTGTTACAGGAACAGGCGAAAAGGTTGCAGCATGGCTGGGCCCAATCGATGAAAATTTCAACCACACACTGGTTGAGGGGCCACTCATGAGGATGAAGAATGCATCTGCTGAGCTTGTCCGCAATCGCATTGGAGCTCCCCGGGATATGTGTTGCGATCAGAAAACAGTTGAAAGCCATCAGCCACTGCCAGATTCTCATGGCTTCGCGACATAGGGGGCAAGATTTGGTCCCTCCCTGTTTATGTACCAGACCACGGACATGTTGTCCAACTGGACAGCAATTGTTCCGGACAGATTGAGTGGATGAAAAGATTGCAATGCCAATAGTACCGCTCAACTCCAGGACATTGATATGCAAACTGACCTCTACATCGGAGCACATGCCTTGGACTGACTTTCCCTGGAAGTGGCCCCCCCACCCCATCAGGGAAGTATCTGTGGTCACCATGCCGCTGGGCTGTGGAACCTGGAAGGGGCAACACCAAAGATTTTCGTCTATACTCATCCACTAGAGGAGATCTTGTTTGCAAATGTTGGTGATGAGAATCTGTGAGCTCGGGGGGGTGAAGACTGGGTACCCACTGTAGTACTCATGTGCAGTCTGGCTAAGGAAACTATGGGGATAGCTGCAGCCATAGATCCCAAGGCTTGGAGGACTTCCCCTGCAGACATCTTTCTTAGACTTGAAAACTTGTGCCCTTAGTCTCTGAAGCCTGTGGAGATGAAGTGAGATCAGGCTCGACTGGGTGTTGAATATTGCCCCTATGAATTCCAGTTGTTGAGATGGCTGAAGGTTTGATTTCTTGTACGGTGATGCCTAGCGACTCCGCTAGAGCCAGTGTGTAGCAGAGGGCCCTGACCAGAAGATGCTTGGTGGGGGCAGACAGCAGCTAATTGTCTAGGTATGGAAACACCTGGAATCCCAGTCTCAGATGAGACGTTACCACTGCAAGGCATTTCGTGAACACACTGGGGGCCGTCGAGACCGAAAGGCAGGGCTATGAATTGGTAGTGACTGGCTCCCAACTGGAAGGGAAGGAGGGGCTCCTGGAGCGCTTGTCCATCTTGATATGGTAATATGCATCCCGGAGATCTGAGCACATCCATACACCCTCCCGCAGAAAGGGAAGGATGGTTTGAATCGTGACCATGTGGAATTTGGTCTGAACTACCAATTTGTTTAGTTGACAGAGATCCAGAATGGGCCTCCAATCCCCAGTTTTCTTTGGCACCAAAAAAATCTTGAGTAGAACCCTGATCCGCACTGATCTGGGGGACCTGTTGGATGGCTCGTTTTTGACAGTTTTCGAATTTTGGAAGCTGCCTCCTCCCTTTGACTGGATGGAACATCGGGAAGGGATTTCAGAGGTCTTGGATAAGTTATTAGGGGAATGTGGTAGCCTCTGGTAAAGATTCTCTACACCCACTGATCGTTCATAATGGAGAGCCAGGCAGTTTGGTGCAAAGAAAAATGCGCCCAGACTGCTTCCAGAAGAAAGCAATCGGGCAGCACCTCAGGAGCGCTGATACGGTCTACCAGAAAAGGAATCTCTGGAGCCCTGGTTCTGGGCACCCCCTCTGCCCCAAAAGGGACTTCTTCCATTATTGGAACCCCCTCAGTCTTTGGAGGAGTCCTTACCACGTGCATCTCGGAAAGGACCTTGAGACTTCTTGTGCCACATCTTCCCGCTTCTCCGATTCCTGGGAGAAGGAACACTGAGGTTGGGAAAAATGTAGGCCAAAGGCAGACAAGGTCTTCCTGTCTTGCTTGCACCTGGCTAATGTACCCTTGACACCGAACAGAGCAGATGGCTCGATAGGGGCATTTAGAAAGGAAGACCTGGCGTCCGCGAGGTTGCAAATGCACATCCAGGTGTCTAGCTGCTCCCTCGGTTGCATGCAACAGCAACCTCATGGATGAACTGGATATTGATTCTAGGGTGGCAAGTTGGGAAGCAACTTTATCTCATCCTCCATCTGATACTTGGCCCGCGAGGGTTCCGGAGAGTTCAGAGACTAGATCCCTTCGTGAAGCCTCGTAAAATGTGCCAGAAAGTTCAAAGACCTAACTGCAAAGGTCACCGACGCAAAGACTCACCTGCCCAACAGAGTCCCGGGCAGTACACAGGTTAGGGAACAGCAGGACTCTTCTGCAAGGTCCTTTTTTGTGGCTGCTGCCGCCACCACCACAGCGCCCACTGGCAAACCTCTAGACTAATGGGGTTGATCTTCTGGAGGGGAGAGTACCTTATCTGATCTCCTGGGGATGGCCTCAATGGAGTCAGGGTTCTTCCATGCTTATTGCACCAACTCATCGGCAGGGAGTGGGGGGTCGATTCACCAAAGTAGAGGGCCGAGAGCGAAAGGCCTGCAGGAATACGGATTCCTCTGAGGAAGGGTTGGAGGACTTCGTCACCCCTCTTTCAAGATTTCCATGTCTCCAAAGGAGACAGGGGTGACTGTGTGGACCCTTCCCCATCATTGTAGCCCGTACCTTTTGTGAGGGACTCCTCTGGGGAGTCCATGTGTTCCCTCTTACACACCCGTTTCCGAGGGGATTCTTTGGTTGGAGCATCCGAAGACTCAAAGGGAAATACCCTGGACAGGGGTTTCCTGGGCCTTGTGCTCTCGGTGTCCTGGGGGTGGTGGCCTTTGACAGCTGCGGCTCAGAAGGAACTGAGGGAATAACCAACGGAAAAGGATTGCAAGCACCCACCCCCTCCATCTCCCGAAAAGCGGGCCTGCTTGAAGAGGAGTAGGAGCCTGGAACCGAAGACAAAATCGGAACTGGGGTCACACCCTGCGCCAGGCGATCCGCCCCTGGAGATGGAGCCTCAAGCAGACTGAGCAGTAGTCACCCTCTAATCCGAAGTCGGTACCGACAAGACTGTTGGAACCAGAGGTCTCCCCCCCCCCCAAGCATGAGATTGAGGAAGGGTGGGTTCCGGAACCAACACCCAAAGGGGTCTCAGGCCTCAGACAGTGTCGTTGTCGATGCCGAGAGTCCTCTAGTAAAAGTTGCATAAATGAGCCTTGGAACAGAGGGATCCAACAGATGAGAGTAAGTAGGAGTAGCTGGAGAAATAGACCGAAAAACTGGAGTGGGATAGGATCTAGGCACATTTGAAATTCCCCTGGCGGTTAGCTGGTCAAGAAGGCGCATCACATCCAATTTGGAAAGGCTCCTGGTGGCTCTCACAGATGCCCCTGTGGGGGAACCAAGCCGGTCCAAAAAGGGGCTGCAGGCTTGTCTGGCAAATGGGTCCACAGTAGACTAGTATTGGGTCCATGGTGCATCACAAAACTGCACCGATGATTCCAATTTCAAAACTGGCAATAGGTTGGAGCCGTGAACGGAATCGGAGCAGAGGTTACAATAGGAGTGGATGACAAAAAAGGTTCTGAGGTAGTTGTCAGAACAGATATTGGGGCAGAAATGGACGAAGTCTGTGCCGAGACAAGCAGATAAGCTAGTCGGAACCAAGGCAGTACACTGTGCCGTAGTAGTTTGTGCCAGGGTAGGTGCCAACAAGGCAACCTCGGTAAGCTTTGCTGGAGCAGAGCTCAGAGCAGATGTAGTCGGCACCAAAGAGGCAGAACGGTGCACTGAGGACTTATGGGCCTTGTGTTTGTGATTTTTACTTCTGTCAACAGCCGAAGAGGGGTTAGAGCGAGGACATTTCTCGTCAAAGAGGGGGGGGGGAGATGAGACCTCCATCACAGAAATAGCCTCCAAAAAAGGCAAAGCAAGTAGGTCCTTCAAAATCAGTGTTACGACTTTCTTCAGCCTTCGCTGACTGAAGCTAGCACAAATATCACATGGGGGTTTCGCTGACAAATGTGGAACCCCCAAACAGTATACACACTCTTCATGGAGGTCAGTATTCAGTAGTTTGCCACTGCAAGAAGGGCAGTGTTTAAACCCCAAAGTTCCCTTTTTACACACACAGACACAGAGACACACACACAGACAGACACACACACACAGACAGACACACACACAGACAGACAGACACACACACAGACAGACAGACACACACACAGACAGACAGACACACACACAGACAGACAGACACACACACAGACAGACAGACACACACAGACAGACAGACACACACAGACAGACAGACACACACAGACAGACAGACACACACAGACAGACAGACACACACAGACACACACACACAGACACACACACACAGACACACACACAGACACACACACAGACACACACACAGACACAGACACACACACACACACACACACACACACACACACACACACACACACACACAGACACACACACACACACACACACACAGACACACACACACAGACACACACACACACACACACAGACACACAGACAGACACACACACACAGACACACACACAGACACACACACAGACACACACACACAGACACACACACACAGACACACACACACAGACACACACACAGACACACACAGACACACACAGACACACACAGACACACACACAGACACACACAGACACACACACACACACACACAGACACACACACACACACACACACAGACACACACACACAGACACACACACACACAGACACACACACACACAGACACACACAGACACACACACAAAGGTAAGGGGATTTCCAGCATCCCGTTTGATAACCGGTAGGTGCACTGGTCTTACAAGCATTTTCACCCGCAGCTCATGCAGCAGCAGAGACGGACAAGACAACAGAAGAGTAGAGCTTGCAAGCAGGGGTACAGAAAACTGGTGGTGGGGGAAGACACGGACTGGAATTTACTGTAGAAGCCTGGCAAAGGTACCAAGACACTGGCAGCAAATGACTAGCAGGAAAGGTAACAGAGTGGGATGAAGCTAAGAAAACATTTGGCTTGGAAGCAAGAGAGCCTTCCCTACCAGGGCTTGATCTCTGAGAAAGGGATAGGGAATTTTTAGTAGGACATATAAAATATTGCCCAACAACTACAAGAATCAGAGTAGATTAGAAAAGATCAGTCTCTCTTCCCGATTTACAAGAAAACAGACACACGCATGGCTCTCAAGTATGCGACCAAATCCAGAAGGTTCAGGATCTTTGCTTGGAAGTACTTGCATGGGTATTTTTATAATCCAAGACTACTTCAAAAGAAAAATTTTCCTCAAATAGATAGCAAATGCTGGAGGCGAGATGAAAGAGGTAATGGTACCTGGGAACATATGTTCTGGTGTGCAATGCATTGGCAGATTTAAAAAATTCCCTACAGAGTACTCAGAAATAGAACTGTAAGAGGGATCTGTAGGAAAAAGGAAAGAGCAAATTATATAGAAGTAAATAGAAATTGTGGGAACAATATGTGCATAATAATGGTTCAGGAGGAGAAGTGAGGTTTAAGGGAAGGCAGAATTTCAGCTTTTGTCTTTGTAATGCTGGACTGACAGATAGAAGGCCAGCAAAATTTACTAAAATCCCTCCACTGACTACACAGATGCTCTAGAGAGACATTCATGCAGACTGGTCCAGAATGCTTTCAATTAACCATTTTTCATGTTTCTATGGAGAGTGACTCTCACTGCAAGCCACATTTAGCAAAGGCTCTTCATCAACTAAAAAATAAACAGGAAGGAATAAGGCATTAAAACTGCATGCCTGTGGACATGCAAACAGTAAATTTAAAATCTCAAAGAGAAGAGAGCAATCAAAAACCCAAAGTGAGCAACTATGAAAAACTGAACAGCCTTGCTCGACACAGGAAAACAGCTGGCCTTTTACAGCTCCCTTGGAAAGGATAAACCAACCAAACTCCTATTATGAAGTGGACTGTATGGGAAAGTAGCTGGCCTACAGCAGCAATGTGCAATAGAACTCTGCTGGTTTCCCCTGTGCTACTTTCAAACAAACATTACCAAAAACAATCTGAAGTAGGCAGACACTATATGGAGAGAGTCCAGAGTAATCATCGAAGAGCATACTCTTATAAGAGCATGTTTTACAATGGAGTCTGCACTAGACAGACATTTCTAAAGTTTGTAATGCAATTTTAATTGGGCAATTACCTTCAAGCTATAATATTAGTATACAGATTAAAGGCAAGCAAGGGATCAACAATGAAAAACAGGTCACTGTAGTACTAATCGACATCTGATGAGTTCTAAACATTACAGGAGACTTATTTAATCTTTAGTGTTCTTATTTCATCTCTACTTTGACATAGCAAACATTCAGGACCCTCTGCAAAATCATTTTGGGATGTCCAAGTTAAATGGACAGGTCACATTAGCAAATAGTGGCATTTTAGCACCCACATCCTAACAGAAATCAAAAAGTGGGAACATACAGCATAAAAGTAAACCCTGCAGGGCTCCAGAATTGAAGTGCTTAATATTGTGAAGTGCGAAATCGGAGACTGCAAGGATATGCAGAGAACTGTCAAAACAGTACACACACACACACAGCCAGCTAGATTAGAAAGCCCTTAAAAAATGAATACATAACCTGTAAGAAAACAAAGTCCATATCAATTCAATAACTATTCTTTTCTGATAAGTATCAAATGATCCCTTTCTTAAATCCATTCTAAAGATGGCCAAAACCACCATATTTACAGACCGCCTGAAGACAATTTTTCAAAGTTATGGCAGGTTAATACTATGTGGGCAAGGAGGGTGGACAAAATAACCAAAAGATTTTTTTTATATCCAACTTTTTATCAATGGAAAGAGATAAGGCAAAAGTAAAGATATCCCAAAGGAAAGACAAGAGGCATAAGCTAAGAAATCACCTTAACAGCAAAGACAGGACCAACTTAAAATGTGGATGTAGTTCAAAAAGGAAAACATTTGAAGTGGAATAGTATTTTTTCCAACTAAAGGCCAATAGCTATTCTTTCCCCACTACCTAAGCTCCTAGAGAAATGCATACACTCACAAGTTATGCAATTCCTAGATACCAACAAGCTTCTCTCATCCACCCAACATGGTTTCCACCCTCACCATAGTACAACTTCTGCTTCTCTCATTCACCAACCTGGTTAAATCAACATAGAAACAACTATGTACATGCTACCTTCTTAGACATCAAAAGCTTTCGATACTGTCTCACACCCTAAACTACTGGACATCCTTCATTCTCTATCCTTTGCTTCCTCTACCATCTCCTGGCTCAATAGCTACCTTTCAAATATACAACAATCTATACAATGTAATAAACTATCCCCTCCTCAATTCTATAGGAGTACCTCAAGGCTCTATACCAAGCCCACTACTTTTCACGATTTTTACAAAGAACCTGTATACCTCCTCTAAGCAAGCCTCACTACTTCAGTACACAGATGATTCCATTCATCTGTGCAGCCCCATCTGTCAATACCCTACAACTAGCCCAGGAATCTTTCTCTGCTATTGAAACTTGGATCACAGACATCCAACTTACACTTAATCCAAACCAAACCTCTGCTGTTCACACCTAATAAAACTAAATCCTCCCCCTCCAATTTATCTCATCTAGGAATGGCACTATCATCTCTCTATCAACCGCACAAACTTCCTAGGAGTTACTAAACAACCTAGCATTTGATCTTCACATAGCACAAACTATTCAAAAAGTTCATAAGAAAATGGGAACCCTATATAGGCACAAAAACTAACAGAAAAAGCAAGCATCACTCTAGCTCAAACTCGCCTCCTATCGACACTTACTTATGCAGCACCTATCCCAACCCACACCAAAAAAAAAACAGATCTGGATAAGTTAGAAGCATGTTACAACAAAATAGCTAAACTAGCAAACAATTCCCCCTTCAGAACTCCACACTGCCAAGTATTAAAAGAAATTCAATGGCTTGAATTTCCTGACTTACTATCTTGCCAACAACACACCTAAGTCTATCAGAAATCACCCAAACAAAACTTCAGCCCTCAGTCATCTAATAACCTCCCATTCTTCCAGTCGCCCACTACGCTCTTCCAATAAACCCCTCCTCGGTGTTACTACTGCAAACAATGCAAGAAAAGCCCTTTGTTCCATTTTTTGGCTATGATGTGGGAATTATCTCCACACCAATATAACCCCCACAACAAATACAAACTTTAAGAAATCACTCAAATATCATCTCTGGACAAAGTGGATTGGCCCATGTATCACATGACAATCCCTATACCTTTTATCAATCTACTCCAGTCTAAAATTACACTACAACTATGCACACTGAAATACTGACTCATCACATATTGTTCTTTCTGCTCCCTTCTATACATAACTACTAAAACTGTAAGCAGTACTTAATACCTTTGTAAAAACTATCTCAAAACAACTTTTAGCCTGCAAAACCTGGTAACTATAGTGAACCAAACTCTGAAAACATCTGTCAACCCTTTCACTGAACCCTTGTAAAAAGGTTCATAGATAGGTACTAGGCTATCGGCTCTTGGGCCCATACAAGCCTAGCCAAAAAAAAAATGTACCCTGGATTTCGCCACCCAAGAAATTTATTTTCCTGTGCCCCTGTCGAGCAGAGCCACAGAAGTGATCCCCGGGGTGAATTTCCCATTTCCCATTCAATCATCAAGATTTTTCTTTAAGAGTGCTAATGAGGAGCTTTGTTTGACATGGATTGGTAGCCTGTTCCAGAGTATGGGAAGAATCTGGGACAGGAATCTATCACTCCAGCATGCTCTGTTTATTGTGGTAACAAGGTTAAGGTCCCTACAGCATGTAGCTCGGAGGGATTGGGATTTCTTTAAGTGGAGCATGTCCAACAGCTCTGGGTTTGACATAGCGTTAGGCAGAGATCGCCCCTGAGTAGGCGATATGCTATGGAGTAAAGCTGTAATTTTTTGAGACTGTCTGCATAGGGCATCTGTTTGAGGCCGGTAATCCTCGGAGGTATTTCTGTGGTCTTTCCAGTTGTTG
>NC_056747.1:410092033-410252033 GCF_019279795.1 Protopterus annectens | reverse complement strand
CGTGCATCAGCACAAAGATTTAAAACATTATCTATAGGAATGCTTCAAAAATTAAGCAAGTTTTTAATTGATGAAATGTAGTTTATGAAGCACCATGTCACATCTTCAAGACATTTAATTACTTGACCTTGTGAGCAAAAACACTTACAACCATCTTAGAGAGCATTTTTGACAAACATTTTTACATTCTGAAGTTCCACTCCCTCCTGCTGCATCAAACTTGAGATTTCGACAATGCCCTGAGGCAAGGGTGCAAAACGAATAATGCACTTTGTTTTTCACTCTGCCAACGCTCACTTGACAGTTTATGCTGTGGGTATTTTCTACCAGTAGTCCAGAAATAATGCATTCACATACTTAGGAGGATGGTTGCCAACCTAGGCCAACATGAAAAACTGCTTTAAAAAAAAAAAAAAAAAAAAAGGAGTAGGGTACTAGACGAGACTTGACACCGATAAAGTAAGGGTACTTAGTTGCATTTTCTATAGCTTTCATATGGGAAGTGCAACAGCACAGGACTACTACACTCCTCATGGACACTTTCAAAAATCAAAACCACATTTTTATACTATACATTAACAATCCAGAAACAATGTCCTTGTACAGCTGTAGTGTGCACGTCCCCATTAACCGTATTAAGCACAACTAAATTTGAAGGAACGGTCCAGTTACTCCACATTTATACTATTTTCATGGAGGCAAAAAGAAAAAAAAATGTTAACAGAATCATGGTAGAGAAAAAACATGTACTAAACATTTTAGTTATCTGCAAGAAGGCCCCTTACAGTAGATAGTTGTATTCAGACAGTTATTCTCAGGTCAACACAAGTTTGACACTTCTCGGGCTTCCCTCACTAACTCAACCACTCCAGTGGAGTTTTGGAAGTTTGCAATTTAAGTTCAAATGGGTGGAGCCAAAGCCTTTTGACAGAATCATATGTCCTCACATTTGCCAAAAATTGAAGCTAGTTAGATAAATATGGATTACCTTTCTTGGATAAAACAAATGTTTATCATGGATGTTTATATATAGTAGTGTAAATAGTTGTGTTTTATATTGTTTATTTTTAATACTTTACGTCCATGTTTAACAAAATGTAATAAAATTTTTGGGAAAAAAAACGTGTTCATATCTCTGGAACCATAGGGTTATGAAAGAAATGGCAAACCTTTCAGCACAAACTATTTTTATAGTGGTAGCATTCTTCAGGTTTTGGGTCTTAAACTGGATTTTAAGTCACAAACACAGTAACTATCAGATTTGTAATTTTTTTGTAAACGTACAATATCTCGGCAACCACTCAAGTTACACATACTGTCAGCAGCATTTTATTCATTTAGCAGAGAGTTTTCATAAGAAGCTAAGGAGTTGTGTTATTTGGTTGTTGATATATTTAGAAAAATGTGAAAATGTATGTAATTAATATAATAAAAACAGTTAACATCCCTTTACCTACACCAGACCGACAAACACTAATGTACTTGAGTTTGCCATTGTGTAAGCTTTAAGATGAAATTTTTCCCAAATCATGTTATACACAAGGTTTTAAATTATTGATGTATGAACAAGCAGTATTTGACACCTAGAGGTCAGTAGAAGTTAACTGCAGATGCACCAGGATGTGTCACTTGGATGTAATGAGCTAGAGAGACTTACTTAAATGTCTCACGTCTCTGATGTGCCCCTGTACCTCAGTCAGTGCTCATGGGCTGGGTAAGCAGACCTAAAATGAGCAATATAAAGATATATGGCTGTCTACTGGATCCGTGAAACTCAAAAACTGAAAATTGAATTTTATTCTGCAAGGGGACTGCACCCACTCAAAGGGGCTTTGCCCCTAAAAACTGTCCAGTTCTAAACAGTACAACCATTCAATTTCACTGCATCTCCATGAAAGGGTAAAATCCTTTAGATTTGCTGTTATGAATATTTACAGTTTTGGTCAAGTTTTGGTCAATGAAAACGGCACTCACATTATGGACTTGGACATGAAATCCACTGGTTGACAATGGATACAGTGTCAAAACAAGGGGAGACAACTGAAGAAAACTATGTACTAAATACAGAATGCTTTCTTACAGACCAGCATACACAGTGAGTACATAAGCTCATTATATCTCACTGAACACAGCTACAGTGGTACTTTAACTGTTGAAAAGTACCACACACCACACCAATTAAAAACCTTCTGAAAGGCCCAAACTGGAAAAGATGATTCAAAAGCTCAGGAGGACAGTCTTGAAAGCACTAGAAGGCCAAAGGAAGACCATTTCCTGGGATCAAAGTCTAAGCAGTAACACCTGAACAGATGACCCCTTGTCTGTGGCACAAATGTGTCATGGATACAAGTTCTACAGCCCTGAAAGAGGAAATGGAAGCATTCACTGTCAATAGCTTGGAATGTGAGAAACCTTGCCATTAGCTCAAATGGGTTATGCGAAATCCCACTCGTACTGGCTCAATTTTCCTAGGAAAAATTAGTCCAGGTGTGCCCCCCCAATCAAATATACTGTGATGATTTTTGCTTTCATCTACTGCACCTCATTTACCAACAATATTTTTTTTTTCTTGTAGCTGAACTAGCTCAATTGTAATTCATCCCAATGTTTACATTTGCTTATTTGCCTGTCACAATTTTCACCTTACAATCTGACTGTAATGGATCACCTCTTCCAACCAGATCAGTCTGACATAGACCCGAGTGCTCCTGATGCCTCCAAACAATTGATCCATTGGTTAGCAATTTTCTATATTCTGGAGAACTTCATCCCAGCAAACAAGCGCTTCTGGTTAACTATATCTCTCTCAGTATAGGACATTATTAGTGAATGCCCTACCTACAAAGCCACAATAGACACTTTACAAAAGCTGTACATAAAGTCTAAAAATGAAATTTTCCCTCAGTTGGCTACCTGCAAACAGGAAAGTGGCCAAACATGATCAGTTTGTCCAGAAATTTAAATTGACTTGAGACCAATTTCAAAGCTGCCACAGTTGAACATTATCAAACCATGAGACGCATGCAGAGGTATTCAGTCAAGTCACATTCAGCAACTTCTGTTTGAACACCCTTTAAACTTCCAAAGCACAAATCATCCAGCAAGATCACTGGAAATGGCCCATGCATAATCACAGTCCTATCAGAACTCTGTCTTGTCACCCTGTTGCGACTCAGACTCCTCAGGCAAAGCAGGAAAGAGAAGCAGATACCATTTTACCTACCATCTGTTGATGGTGACGTGCCACTGGCAATTCGAAGTGTTACTTTTGTGGTCATAACAGACATTCACAATCAAAATGCCCAGTTATGCAGAAAATGTTGAAAGAGGAGTAATTTCCAAAAGGAATGTTTGTCTGGTTCCAAAGCTAAAACAGCCAGCCTCAATGAACCAGTCACTTTCTTGCATCACTGCAGCTCCAGGGTGCTTATCTAGTGCAGTTGCTACTCCCAGCAACAAAGTCGAACTACATGCTCTAATACATACAAGGAGCTCAAAGTTATGTGGCATCTACATTCATAAGTGCAGCTGGCCTGTGCACAGTTCCCAAAGTTGAATTACAATGGGAGCTATACCGCTGATCCCCAAGGACAGTATTGTTTCCATGCATTACAACAGTACAGTCAACCACAATTTTAAACTATCCATTTTACCTAATCTCTGTAGAGATATTCTACTGGGTCATTACTTTTTCAAGCTGTAAACACAAATTCCTTTTGGAGGAACCAAACTCATTCAGTCTCAGTGGATTAAATTCAGCTCAAAATCTAAGTTCCACGACTCTTCCAGCATTCATCACAAAATTGCAAGCCTATAGCAATGAAATCTATGCATCATAGCCCTTAAGACGCGATCTTTATACAAGCACAGATTAAACCACGGATAGCCAAAGGCATAACTGAACCCTCTAACTCTGCCTGGAGAGCCCAGGTTCTGCTCACTGCACAAAAAAGTGGCTTGCCATTGACTATAGTCAAACAAAATGTTTTATGCATCTTGATTACTATCCTCTTGAGAAAAGATTAGACTATTCAAAAATTGGTACTTTGAGGTATACAGCACTCTGGATCCGAAAAGCACTTATCACCAGATACGGATAAGAGATGAGAAACCTTTGAGGCTTGTGGCAGACTATCAGTTCAGTCTTATACCATTTGGTCTGACTAATGGTGTTGCCTGTTTTGAATGCACTGTTGATGAAATTGTGTCACTGTGAAAAATAAAAACTTGCAGAGATTTTGTGAAGCTGCCAGATGATACGGTCCAACATTCAATGACAACAGCATAATAGCAGTTACTAAAAATCAAGCTACTGGGCTACAAGGTATCTAAAATGGTACATCAAGCCAGATTCAAACTAGAGCCTCTGCAAAAACTGACCCTCCTTCAAGACCTCAAGTCTCAATGAAGAGCAGTGGGGATCTTTGCCTACCATTTGCAGTAGATATCATTGTTTTCAAATACAATTCACCCTCTTGTACACAACACAACCTTCCCATTGCCTAAAGCTGTGGTGGATACCTTGGAGATTAAAAAGGAGCCAGTGGATGCCACCATCTCTACAGTCAATTATAATGTCCTGTTGGTAGTAAAGATGGACGCTTCGGAAACAGCCATTGCTGACGCACTAAACCAGCAAGGAAAGCCTGTGGCCTCTCTCTTCAGGATGCTGCCACCAGAGAAGCACCATTCAGGTGCTGAGAAGGCAGCTTATGCAATGGTCGAAACATTAAAAAAGCACTTTCTTCTGGGAAACCATTTTAAGCTGATTACTGATCAATGATCAGTCTCTTATCTTTCCTCTCTGATTGTCGTAAAGAATGATGAAACACAGCACTGGAGAGTCGAGCTTTCACCTTTTCGCTTTGATGTAGTTTAGTTTAACGGCCCAGGAAGGAGAATCTCACTGCTGATGCCTCAGTGTGTGCATTCAAGTTAATTTCCCTTTCTTGTTGACTTAAGGTTTTTTTTTACATTACTCATTGTGCCATCTGGTGTTGCTCACATGATGCATTTTATACAATCCAAGAATCCTCCATTTTCCCTTGAGGAGGTAAAAAGCATAAAGAAAGGTTGTTTAAATACAGAGGTCCAGAAATGGCACTTTTTTTGGCTCGTATCTCCTCACCCTGTATTGCTTTGAAATAACAGGTCCGAAGTACAAACTGTTAGTGGAGGATGTAGAACTGCATCAACCTCAGTATGCACATGTTCGACTTGCCAATGATAAACAAGAGACAGTTTCCATCCAGCTCTGAACTGTCACATCAAACTCTGAACTCACAAACTATTCATCACCAACAATGGTCAAAGAGCCTGGCAACCCGACCAGCAGAACCAACAAATGTAGGACCAGATGCTGTGTTGCCAGAGCGATCACATATCACCAGTTCTCTCTACCCTCTAGTCCCCTGACTCACATATTAACGATTCAAATGGCATAGACACTATAGTTCTACCACAGAGGGTATATCCCTATAACTTACACAACAGATATGTCCAAGTAAAAAGTTTTGTTTTCTACTTACTACCATTTTATGACCCTTCACCAACATCAAAATTCCTACTTCACTTAACATTTTTGTGGGAGAGAATGTGATTTTTTTTTTTTTTTTTATCTACTGTACCCTCTTACCAACAATATTGTTAGTTTTTCTTGTAGCCGAACTAGCTCAATTGTAAAATGAGAGGCCTAGTCTTCGGGCCTAATATTCCCAATTCATCTGATCAGTGTTGTTTGCATCTGCTTATTCACCTGTCACAGAGAATGACTGGATCAGCATCAAGGAAGGCAACCAGAGAGTAAAAATGTCATGCTAAAGTGCACACTCAGGGGTGCAACAGCAGTAGGTCTGTAAAACTGTGATGCCTCTACAGTGACCACTATGCAATTTAATAAAATGTACCCTCTTCCTCTGCTGACCAAACAGGACTATGAAAGTGGCGGTCACCATAAAGCCTGAAAGCATTTATTCTTCCATCCACCTCCGCATCTTCACCCAAGTTCACAAAACGTTGAGACTTTCAGGGCCCCTCCTGCAAGTAGGAAGATGAGCAACATAAAATATCCAACACATTCAGATAAATCTTTCTTCTCACACCCATACCTGGCTACTATGCACCCTGCTCCGGTGCTTGTCCTACACCTTCTATTCCTGTACCTCCCTGTACTAGTTCACCTGAATGTACCCAGCTGGACACCTAAGAAAAATAGTCAAACATTAAGATTTAACCTACCAGCTCCTTGGGAAACCTTACCTTGATAAGAGACAGTGAAAGTATGTGTTGTTATACCTTCTAGTAAACTGCAATAAGTTGTTACAGATACTGCTAGGTAGGCAAGTCTCAGTCAGGTTAACCAGCAGCCAATCCCCCCCACCCATATTTAACATTTTAAATAAACCATACCTCTAGCTCATACCCTCTATCTCTAACTTGTTTCATCTCCCCCTCCTCCCTGGCCTGACATCCCCTTTATGAGACCTATTTTACTGCATTAAAGTAACTGACCACTAGGTGGCGCCTCTACATTAGCTTCTGAATATTAGTTTCTTCACACTTGCTTATCCACATCTCCCCAACTCTCTTCCCAGTTTTCTTCTGACTCCCGTTTTACCATCTCTCCCTCGACCTAAACTATCTTTAAATCACACTCTACTCCTCATACAATCTACCTCTATATTCTCTTGCCTTCAGATTTACCAGCAGAATTTCATACTTCACGGATGGTCATCCTTGACAATCTACTCTCGTGTCTCTATCCGCTCCATTCACCCTGCGGGCTCACTCCCCTACCCTGCCCCCACCCACAGTGCTCATACATTTAATCCTCTATAGCCACACCCACATCCCATTCACTCCAATTGAGCTACTCATATCATTAACACCCCCAACTCCCATCATCTCAACACACCCTCTTACCTCCTCTCATCCCTCCTCGTTACAACACTGACAACTCTCCTAACCTGCTCACAAAACTCTACCACACATTTTTCTCCCACTTCTCAAACAAATGTCTACTTCAACTATCCCACACCAATTACAAGCATTATTCTTACTCTCTCACCTCCTAACCACTGCCTCTCAACCTCCTGTGAACCAACCACTATACTCTACTCTTCCCCTCCAAACACACTTCCACACCACCATTAGCTATCTATCCAAACCCAGCTACCTACTAGCCAAATATCAGACTAGCTCACATTAAACTATACTAACTGAAATGATAGAAAATTAATAGACTATTATTGTAAGCCTCTTGACCCTAAACACACAACACTCATCCACTTCCTACTAGATGGGGACATTCACCCTAACCCTGGCCCAAACTATAACCTTAACACTCCAAACTGCAACCCAAATAAAACTAGTACCCTAACACCTATCAAACCTAACTCGCTCTCTATAGTTCACCTCAATATATGCAGCATTTCCAATAAAATTGCTCAACTCCATGCCCTTTTAGATGTCCACCTATTTGACATCTTATGCCCATCAGAAACTTGGCTAAAACCTACTAAGGACAATGAAGTCACCCCACCAGGCCACAATATCATTAGACTAGACCACACAGCTAAAAGGGGAGGAGGGGTAGCGATCCTCTATAAAGCAGAGCTACAAGTTAACACTGTAAATCTTAGCCCACCTTCAGACAACAGGGCTGAAATACTTATTACTAAATTTCAAATCCACACAAGGCCATAAATAGTATCTGTATAGACCTTCCTCCAGGAAACATTAGCACACTCGAGAATATCCTTAACTGGCTTTCCATAAATCTCCCACAAGAAACCATAGTACTAGGAGACTAATATAGATTGGAAGACCTGTAGTAATACACACCCAGCCACACATCAACCTTTATGGCTTCTCACAAACTATTGACTCCCCTACCAGAACTAATAGACCCAACAACAAAGAAAGTACCTTGGACTGGATACTTACTAATAGTCCCCATCGAGCATACAAAGCAGGAACCCACCCAGATGACCTATGACCACTCACTAACCTATATTATCAGACATAAAACCAACCTAATTTCCCTTTCTCATACAGAACACTACGCACCAAAAAGCAATTTAACCCGGAACATTTCCAAACTGAACTTAAACAACGTAAATGGTCACCATTAAAATCTCTCCCACTCAATGAAGCAGCAGATTACTTCAATTCTACATTCCTAACCATCCTGGACCATCACGCTCTGTTAGAAATAAAAAGTACAGTTTTGTACCTACCATAAATGTAGATGTTCGAAGATCCACATTGCTGCAGTCCTTACACTTGGGTAGTCCGCTGTCCTTGGTCGGCCCGAATATCAAAGTATAAGGCTGACGTCGGTCAAGGCGCATTTGACTGACATCAGGACATCAGGGTACAAATGCGCATGACCGACGTCATATCCTCAGTCTTTTCTTGCCCCAGATGTCAGAAGACCCTAAAAAGAAAGGTCAAAAACCAAAAGACAACAAACAACCGACCAACCACCCTGCACTAAAAAATATGTACAATATATACAATATACACCATATTGACAACCCAATCCACACAACCGCCTCTAACTACAGAGGGGAAGGAGGGAGGTATTGACTGCAGCAATGTGGATCTTCGAACATCTACATTTATGGTAGGTACAAAACTGTACTATGTTCTTCATCTCACATTGCTGCAGTCCTTACACTTGGGTAGAATCCCAAAGCAGAGGTAAGGGAGGATGGCAAAACTATAAGGAAGAAGGAGCTGCCAAAATGCCCTGCAAAATAGCAGTGGCAAAACCAGCCCTAGATTTAGAATAAAAGAGGAAGGTGATAATGCCTAGAGAAAGTATGCACTGAACTCCAAGTAGCTGCCTCCAAAATATCTTTAGTTGCCACCCTTAAAAGCTGTCAAGTGGCAGTAGCCCTAGTGGAATGAAGCCTAATCCCAGCTGGAATCTCCTTGCCATGATGGGAATAACAGAAAGCAATGCAAAACCCAATCCACTTAGAAATAGTTTGTTTTGACACAGGCTTGCCCTGAGAACTCAAAGCAAAAGAAACAAATAACTGCTGAGACTGCCTGAACCCTTTAGTTCTGTCCAAATAATATCATAACTGCCTGTGTACATCTAAAGTGTGCAAAATCTTTTCCTTTATTTTTGGGATTTGCATAAAAGTAGGCAAATGAATAGTTTGGTTTAAAGCCACACTAGAAACCACTTTAGGCATAAAGGAAGGATTAGTAATGAAGATACCCTATCCTTATGGAAAATTAAGAAAGGCTCAACCGCCATAAGGGCCTGCAATTCAGAAACCCTTCTTGCAGAGTGTAATGGCCAACAAAAAGCAGTCTTCCATGATAAATATTTCAACTCGGTATGAGCTGTAGGCTCAAAAGGTTGTAGAGTGTGATTTTCCAACACAAAATTGCGATCCCAAGCAGGATTAGGAGCTCTACGTGGGCGTCTTACATTCTTCCCCCCTCTAAGAAATTGCTCGAACAAAGAATGAGAAAACAATGGTGGATCACAATCATAGTGATCATAAATTGCTGCAGCATGAATCTTAATAGAAGAGAAGGACAAACCTTTGTCCAGTAACTCAGTAAGATATTGAAGAGCCACACTTAAATTAGGCTCAGAATCATCAAAACCCTTTGCTGCACTCCAAAATAAAAATCTCTTCCATTTATCTCTGCATACTTTCTTTGTACTCGGTCTTCTAGCTTCCAAAATAACATTCAAAACTTGCTGTGGAAGTTGAGACCCACTATGGTTCAAAACAGAATATGCCAGGCTGTTAGGTGAAGAGAGTGAAGCTTGACATTGAGCAAATGACTGTCCTCCTGAGACAACAGGTGTGGAATCGAAGGCAAAGGCCATGGAGGCTCGTGTCAGGCTTCTCAGTAATGGGTACCAATGCTGTCGAGGCCAATCTGGAGCTATCAAAATCATCCTTGGCTTGTCCTGGCCTGGCCTTTAGTAGTACCTTTGGGAGGAGAGGCAGAGGTGGAAAGGCATACACATGAAGATTGCTCCAATTGAAAGAAAGAGCATCCAGTTTCCAAGCTGTGGGATGAAACCTTTTCGTGCAAAACTTTGGCAGCTGGTGGTTTAGTGGAGAAACGAACAGATCTATGTCTGGAGTTCCCCATGACACTGTCAATTTCTGAAATTACATGAGGATCCAATTTCCACTCGTGGGGATCCATAATTCGTCTGCTCAACACATCTGCTAAGGAGTTCTGTGCTCCCGGCAGAAACCTTGCCTGAAGATTTAGCTGTAAACTGAGAGCAGTCTCCCACAAAATCAATGCTTGCCTGCATAGAGGATAAGAATGCGTTCCCCCTTGCTTGCTGATGTACCACATGACAGTTGTGTTGTCTGTTAGAATCAACACCTGCTCTGGAAGAAGTAAATCCTTGAAAGCTATTAATGCAAACTGGACTGCTAACATCTCCTTCAAGTTGATATGTAGATGTTGTAGTCTGGCAGGCCACTTGTCTTGTATCCACTTTCCATTCAGATGAGCTCCCCAAGCTTTGTCTGAGACATCTGTCGTTAGAATCTGACTCGCCTCTGGCCGGGTCACAGAGAGTCCCTTGTTTAGGTGACATTCCTGAGCCCACCACAACAATTCCTTTTTGAATGCAAGGTATTATTTGAATGACAGTGTCCAGATCCTGGCAGTGCTGTGTCCATACATTTTTGAGATACCATTGTAGCTTCCTCACATGCAGTTTGGCATTGGGAAGCACCAGAATACAAGATGCCATGAACCCAAAGGCTTGAAGGACTGTCCTTGCAGTCAGCCTGGACTGATGAGACAATTGATGAAAGTAAAGGAAAGATTCTTTTGTTTGTCCGGGGTCAAAAGCCATCTGGGATGCTGTATTCAGTTCACACCCAGAAAGCACATGTCCTGAGAGGGTACTAGACTGGACTTTATTTCGTTCACAGAATACCCCAGGCATCTTAGCACTGCTATCACATATTCCAAATGATGAAGAAGCTCGCCCTTCCTTGAGCCAGAATCAGGCAATCATCCAAATAAGGATAGATCTGTATTCTTTTAGCCTGAGGAAAGCTATCACTGAGCCAGAACTTTGTGAACACTCTAAGTAGTAGATAAGCCAAAGGGCAATGCAGAGAACTGATAATGAGAAGTCCCAGCCCAACGCAGATACTTCCTGCAACCAGTCTGATAGGAACATGAAGGTAAGCCTCCTTGAGATCCAAAGTTACCATCCAATGATCTTTGCCCAGCAGAGGTAAAAGCTGTTGTAACGCCAACATTTTGAACTTGGAATGTCCAGATAAGTGTTGAGGATAGATAAATCCAAAATTGGTCTCCACGTGTTCCCTTTCTTTGGTACTAAGGAACAGGCGAGAATAAAATCCTAGGCCCACTTCTGGCATAGGGACCGGTGTATGGCCCCTATTTGAAGTAACAGAGAAATTTGTTTGTGAGCCTCTATTCTTTGCTGAGGAGGAACGTCTGGCATGCCTTTGAAAGGAGGCAAGGTATGGAAATAAAACCTGTAACCGTGTGTATGATATCCAATACCCATCTGTCTTGGGTAATTAAACTCCAATTTTCCTTGAAAAGTGCCAACCTTCCTCCCAAAGGTGCTGCGCCAGACGAAGGCTCTGGCAGCTGAAAAGGAAGGTCATTGGGTCTGTTTACTTAAAGGACTGACCCCTGCCTCACCAAGACTGTGCAGGTGAACTCCCTGTTCTAGGCCTGAAAGAGCCCCTGAGCTCTGCCCCTACCACGCCTAGATCTACCCCTAGACTGGGAATCATAAGAAGGATACATCCACCCCTTGGTAGGCCAATTTCTACTAAACTTCGGAGGCTGAACCTGCAAAAAATCTTTAACAGTCTGCATAGACTTAGCCTTGTCTTCCATTTTCTTTAAGACTGCCTCAACAGGAGAACCAAACACATCAGATTGTAAAGGAGCATCTAAAATCCTTGTCTTAACATGGTCAGATAAATTCTGATCCCTCAGCCAGGCGTGCCTCCGAAGAACTGACCCAGTGGCAGCCACCCTAGACGAGGCCTGTACAGCATCAAAACCACATTCCAAAGAATGCTTACCCACCTGTTCAGACACATGTACTAAATCTTGTAACTCTTTACACTCAATACCTTCCGCCAGAGCATCTACCTTAGACTTCAATTGTGAAAGGAGATAGTTTTGGTATTTCAACATGTGAAACTGGCAATTCAAAGCCCTCATAGCTAGGGTGGAAGAAGTATAAACTTTCTTTCCCCATCTATCCAAAGCCCTGGCCTCTATCTGGAGGAACCGGATTTTTGACAACAGAAGCCTTAACACCCTTAGGCCCCTGACTAAGGGTTTCTGGGTCTGCCCTAGGACTCTTAAAAAGATACTTATGAGCTTCAGGCACCCTGTAATACCTATCCGGTTTAACAGGAGCAGGAGGCAAAGAATAAGGATTAAGAGAAGCCTCTGCAAACACATCTTCCACAACATCCAGTACAGGAGGTATAGCCAAAGGCCTATGCTGGGGTAAAAACAAAAATTCCCTAAGCCTTTTCCTGGAATCAGAGAAGTCCTGACCTTCCCACTTAAATGCTCCCTCATGGAATGAAGAGTCTCTGAAAAGAAAAATCCTCAGGAGAAGCAGCAGAGTAGAATCATCCACATCAGAATCAGAATAAGGAGAATATCCTGCAAGCCTCAAAGACTGACCATCGGGGCTTGCTCAAAACTCCTCTAGCTCAGGTTCCTCCCTACCTAGCTCTTGTATTTTAAGATAGCTTCTAAGTGGGCACTCAGTCAGGTGAACCAACTGGAATCCCCACCATATTTAAGCTAAACCTGGCCCCTGGTAACTGAGCCTCTTGGAACCAGAAGGAGAGCCTATCATTAACACCCCAGGAGGGAGGTACCATAATCTGAGACAGCCCTCTTCAGCCTGACCTCTCATCCCTCCTGACAGAGGCCACCCTAACCAATAAGACTCTCCTGGGACCTGCTCAGAGAAACTCTCCAGCGACACACTTCTCTATCACACCAATTACAAGCATTATTCTTGCTCTCTGGTGAGCCACTCCCAACCACTGCCTCTCAACCTCCTGTGAACCACCTCCGAGCCAAATGACGTCCATCCTTTCCTCGAGATGGGGACATTCACTTCATTTTATAATTTGCACTCCAAACTGCAACCCAAATAAAACTAGTACCTAACACCTATCAAACCTAACCTTCGCTCTCTATAGCTCCTCAATATAACAGCATTTCCAATCAACTCCATGCCCTTTTAGATGTCACCTATTTGACATCTTAGCCCATCAGAGCTAAAACCTACAAGGACAATGAAGTCACCCTTACCAGGCCACAATATCATTAGACTAGACCACACAGCTAAAGGGAGGGTAGCGATCCTCTATAAAGCGCTACAAGTTCTGTAAATCTTGGCCACCTTCAGAGGGCTGAAATACTTATTACTAAATTTCAAATCCACACAAGGCCATAAATAGTATCTGTATAGACCTTCCTCCAGGAAACATTAGTACAATATCCTTAACTGGCTTTCCATAAATCTAGAAACCATAGTACTAGGAGACTAATTTTAGATTGGAACACATCAACCTTGTGGCTTCTCACAAACTAGACTCCCCTACCAGAACTAATAATAGACCCAACAACAAAGAAAGTACCTTGGACTGGATACTTACTAATAGTCCCATCAAGCATACAAGCAGGAACCCACCCAGATGACCTATGACCACTACTAACCTATATTATCAGACATGAAACCAACCTAATTTCCCTTTCTCATACAGAACACTACGATTCAAAAGCAATTTAACCCGGACATGTTCCAAACTGAACTTAAGCAACGTGGTGGTCACCAAATCTCTCCCACTCAGTGTGAAGCCTGGACCATCACGCTCTGTTAGAAATAAAACAGAACCAGCCCCTTGGCTCACTAATACTAGGCAAAAAATCCTTCTTAGAAACAAATCCTGGGCAAAATGGCATTCTACTAACAATCCTTCAGATCAAATCTTTAGACAACATAGAAATAATACAAAAAAAGCCATCCTGTTCCGACAAAAAGAACCTTTACCTTCAAATACAGCAAACCTACCACAAGGAACCACAAAAGTTTTGGACTAGCATTAAACTTCTATACCCAGGTCAATCAATCACTCCCAACCTACTTGGCTCCAACCCTGACAATCCCTCTCAAACTGCTAATGCCTTCAATTCTTTCTTCACTGGACACTAGCCAAAATCTTGCTAGCCATCTCCCGATACATCAGATCTGCCTACTTCTACCACTATCCCACCCCCACCATATCATTTACAACCAGTGTCTACTTCCTTCAATTGCTCCCTTCTCCAAAGATTAAAACCTACCACCCCCTCAGCAGACCAACTCCCAGCAGAATTCCTACAAAAAGGAGCTAAAGCCATTGCTTACCCCATTTCCATTCTGATCAACAGCACCATAAGTGAGGGAACTATCCCATCCATCTGGAAAATTTCCCACATCATCCCACTACATAAAGGGGGACAATGCAATGACTATCCTAATTTTCGTCCTATAGCTCTGCTTTCAGTTATTGCTAAAATAATGGAAAAATGCATCCATAAGCAACTACTTAACCACCTTCTCCATAACAACTTACTTGTCAACTGTCAACATGGATTCAGACCTTTCCACAGTACCACCACTGACCTTCTATCCTTAAGACAGCATCAACAAAAACCGTAACAATAATATTCTTTCCTCTGCAGTCTTCATTGATTTATCTAAAGCCTTTGATACGGTTAATCACCAACTCCTCCTACACATACTGAAATCCCTTTCACTCAACCCCCTAGCCATGAATTGGTTCAAATCTTACCTTGAAAACCAGCAACAGGTTGTACTTTGGCAAAATAAACTCTCTAATAACCTTCCTATTTCCCTCGGTGTTCCACAGGGCTCCATTTTAGGCCCACTCCTATTTTCCATTTATATTAATGACCTTCAAATCAGCAATCCCACACACCACCTGCATTCAATATGCAGATAATCTACTATTATCTGTAAAGCCACCTCTCAAACTTAACTTAAATTTCTTACCCAAAAAGCTTTCAACACTGTAGAACCCCCAAAAAACTAAACTGTTACTCTTCACACCAACCCGAAACTCCACCCCTATTCATCTCACACTCACATCTAATGATGGTACTACTATTTCTCCTGACCCAACCACTAAACTCTTAGGAATAACAATAGACAACCTCAACTTTGATAGTCATATAAACAGCACAATAAAAATCAGTGAACAAAAAACTGGGATCCCTTTACAGAATCAAGTCCTCTTACACCAGTGGCTAGGACCACTATAGCCAGAACCCACTTAATCTCAACACAACTCTATGCTTCCTCTATATACACTAACCTTTCTATACACAACCTTAAACTGGCAACATCCTACAATAATATAGCTAGATTTCCTACAGGCTCTCCCTTTCAGAACTAATCACTGTCTGAACCTAAAACTAGACTGGCTAGAATTTCTTAACCATCTTCAAATTTCACCAGCTTGCCATCGTCCACAAGACCCTGCATCAACCCACCAACACTCCAATACTCTCTACCATCATTACACTTGTAATCTCAAGAACTTACACTCCTCAAACTGCTGATCAACACTTAAAGATGCAATAACTCATCAGGTGACTCCCTGTACTCTTAACTCTGTAGGAAAGCTATGGAATTTACTACCCACTGAACTCAACTCAAATTTCTCTTTCACTCTCTAAAAAAAAATCTAAAGCTATTTAAGGCACACTGGCTATGCTCCTGTACTAACTTTTCCCTTTTAAACTACTCTGAAACTTTATAATTTTACCCTAAAGAAGCAAAATACCATACTATTGCAAATAAAAGTTATGTATATATTGGATATTTACCATCTCTTTTATATTACCCATTGATGCTTACTGCTAATGTTATCCTCACTGACTATTGTATTTGTATAAAAAAATATATTTTTTGTTACAATTGTATTTTATTAGTTTGATCCGTTATGAATTTTAGATTTCTTTTTGTACGTTTTTCTTGGAGCTTTTCTCCCCGGGCCTCTACTGAAATTGGACATGTATCCAGCTAGACTAGCCCGGGTCAACAAATGTAAAATAAATAAAATAAATGAATGTCTCTGTACTACGAAAAAATATTACTTCCAGCTAATAACCCCTGAAAAGCAAAGCAAGGAGCAGTGTCAGTACATCCTTTGTTGAATCCACCAGAAGCATACTACTACAGGGAGGGAAATGTGTTCAGTCATCTACAAGGCACCCATCACAATAAGTGCTATAGGCATCAGAACAAGCCACAGAGCAGCACTTTAAGCTCATCCACAGCAAACCAAAAGAAACACTAACAGGCCAGGGATACCAGGGCATATGTTATTTCCAGTGACACCACCCAATCACCAACAAGTAGTAGGGTACCGACATGCTGCAGATAGCTGTCAAACCTAACATAATGGCTATGAACAATGAAGACAGAGTGGTTTCAATATGACCAAGTAGTCCATTCCCACTGAAAGCCTTTGTATAAAATAAAATTAAAAATACTTGCCCTTTATGTTGGGCAGCAAGCCCCAAACACACACCCCCGACATGTAGGGAACAAAAGCTTCCTGCACACATTATCAGAAGCTGAAAATCTTCAGGGACAAGTTATGCATATTTGAATAAACCATCAGCATTTTGACACAGTCTTGCGTAACTGGTACATAATGGGATGAATTTTCCCTTTATGAGCCTATTATTAGAACTACTACTGGGTAAACACCTTTGGTGGCTATGGAGATATTCAGAAGGCAATCTCAAGAGCAATAGGTTCAGAGGTAGGTACTAGGCTATCGGCCCAAGGGCCTACGTAAGCCTAGCCAGCAAGGTTCCATAGCTTACGCCACCCAAGAAAGTTATTTTCCTGTGCCACTGTCCAGCATACACACAGAAGTGATCCCCGGGGTGTATTTCTCATTTCCCATCCACTCAAGATTTTTCTTGAAGAGTGCTAATGAAGAACTTTGCTTGACATAGATGGGTAGCTTGTTCCACAGTATAGGAAGTCTCTGGGACAGGAATCTATCCCTCCAACATGTCCCGTTTACCATGGTGACCAGCTTTAGGTCCCTAGAGCGCGTAGCTTGGGGGGATTGGAATTTCTTTAGGTGTAGCATGCCCAACAGCTCTGGGTTTGACATAACTTTATATGTTAGGCAGGGATCACCTCAGAGTAGGTGACATGCCACGGAGTAAAGCTGGAGTTTGAGGCGGTCAGTGTAGGGCATTTGCAATCCTCTGAGGTACTTCTGTGGCCTTTCCAGCTGCTGCAGATGTCTTGAGGTACATTCCAAAAGGGGCATTGTATTCTATAATGGGTCTAATGAGCGACAAGTAGAGGGGAACAAGGACATCTTTTTTCCTGGATGAGAACCCTTTTATGATGAGGTGTGCCATGTAGAAGGACTTCCTGACTATTGTGGTGGTGACTACCAAAGGAGAGACTTTGGTCCACCTGGGTCCCAAGGTCTCATCACGCATTCGGTGTGGAGTAGATTGCTGCCTATGTGGTAGTTCATGGGTACAGAGTTTTTACCAAAGGGGATGACACTGCACTTTTTGGCATGGAGCTCGAGGCCATGGCTCTGACACCAGGCATCTGTTTCAGTGAGGCCCTTCTGTAGGATGTCCACATCATTTGGGGACTTTACTATGGCTCCTAGTTTGCAGTCATCTGCAAACTTTGGTAGCCAGAGGCCTTCTGTGTTAGCCTGTACTTCAGAGAAGTAGATACCAAACAGTAGAGGTCCCAGGACGGAACCCTGTGGTACTCCTACTTGTCACTGCTTTGAGGTCAGATTTGGAGTCTGCAACTTTTAGTGTGGTTTGTCAGTGAGCAAGTTGGCAACCCATTTTGTGATGTAGGGATTTATACCTAGTTTAGTGAGTTTATCTAATTCCAGAATGGGGGATGGTGTCGAAAGCCTTGGCGAGGTCAAGATAGGCTGTGTGAACCACCTTACCCTCATCCACTGCTTTGGTGACTGCCTCAAAGAAGTCTATAAGGTTAAGGAGGCATGATCTGCCTTTCACAAACACTTACTGGATGGGATCCAGAGTTTGGAAGTTACCAATGTCTTTGTTTATGAGTTCCATGACGATACGTTCCATGGCCTTGCAGACCAGGCCCGTCAGGCTAATAGGTCGATAGTTCCCGGGATCAGTGGTGGTTCCCCCCCTTGTGGAGTGGGATAACTGTTTACGTGCACCATTCAGTGGGCACAAAGCCTGATGCGAGGCTATTAGTGAATATGGTGCTTAAGTTGGGAGCCAGTTTGTTCTGAAGTTAATGTAAAAACGCAGCCTGGGATGTTGTCCGGTCCCATGGATGCGGTGTTTTTGGCTTTAGAAAGAGTGCAGCTTTTACCTGCGTAGTTGCGATTACAGGGACTCTGCATTCTTCCTGTATAGATATGGGCCCTTTAGGGGGTGAAAGGGGGTTAAAGTTAGCACTGAACCTATCTGCCAGGATGTTGGCAATATCAGTTGGATCTGTAATTTTCATGCCTTTGTGCTGTAACTGAGCAGATCTGGGTGTTGCCATCTACATTCTTGACATAGCTATAGAATGCTTTGTGGTTGTAGGTTTTCATTTTTGCAAGTGAATTTCAAGAGGTAGCTCATTTTAGGATTTTGGATGAGAGCCAGGCAGGGATAGGTGGCCAAAATTGGGGACATTTTTAGACAGAAAATGTAGCAATTACACTTGCAATGTTAATGTTACATTTGGATGGGCAGATTTTTTTTTTGCCTGCTTTCAAAAGGTTGTTTAAAGAGCATGCGTGCACTGAAAAGAATACTGCAGAATTGACAGTTTTGAAGAGTTTGCTGGTGCCTAATGGGTCTTATAAATAAATTCACATAAAATAATTTTGTGCAAAGCACTGCAACAGCCTTCTCATAATTCTGGGTATGTGGCTGTGATGTGCATTCCTTTGAAACGTCCAGTCAGGGGTGAAAGCTTTTCAGTCTGCTTCTGTATTTATCTACACTCTGTTGACTGGATTAGTTCCACTAGGCTAGTAGCTCCTTTTTAAGGGAGACCAGAGATGCTATTTAAACTATGGAAAATTTGGCAAAGGCACTGGGGAACTTCACCTATTCTTTCAATAAGTGCCGTGGGATCTTTTACATCAACCTGAGCTGCTAACTCAAATAGATGGGAATTTGGATGAACATCTCACCCAAAAGACGTTACACTCAAGAGTGCAGCAAGCACCCCCTCCCTTGCACTGCAGTGTCAGTAATATACCTGCTGTGGGAATAGAACCTACAACCTTCTGCACCAAAGGCAAGTGCATTTCCGATTTCCCATCTGTTGTGTTATTTTAGAATAACTGCAATTATTTGTTTTTTATATTTGTATTGGTATACATAACTTCATATAGCAGGGAAATCAGCATATCCATCCCTATGCCTCATACACTTATGGTTAGGAGCAACATCAGAACATGCAAATTGACAGAATGAGAACTCTGACTTCATGTATTCATTAAATATCAATTAGAACATCTTTTCTTCTTTCTTTCTTTTCAAGGGTCAGTAAAAAGACACCGTCATCAGACCTCGAGTCATCACCATACTAGGCATGGCATGTGGGTGCTTGCAACAATTCTACAACCTCCCTGGTACACTTCAGATTTTCAGGGAAATTTAAAATCATTAAAACAAAAGCATTTTATTTTATCAAAATCTTTTGTTTGATGCTGAACTGCCACTACATGAAGGAAATGACTCTGCAAGACATTGCAACAGCAAGTACCATTGTTGCACATGATCATAATAGTTTCTTTTAAACTGGAGAACATGTAACTTGGTGAGATTTTGGCAGGTGACAGTCCAGGAAACATTTTTACTCCTCCTGCCAGTGTTTCCAATCTCCAGCCTTTGTACATTGTTTAGTTTGGCAAGTCAGCCAATGGGATTTGCCTAGACTCTTTGTGCCTTTATAGGGGCTTCCCCTGTATTGAAGTAAGCAACAGCTGCATCTAAAGATAATTGCTTGAGAGAGGCCCAATTGCATTTGAGTTTCACTGAAGACTAGTTTGCTGAAATTGGTGAGTGGTTGTTTGACATTTTTGATATCCTGATTACGTAGGTTGGATGATGTCCACTGAAGGTGTCAGTTAAGTTGGTATTTTCTGGGCATGATGATCGTATACAGTCAAGGATGGCTGGGTTGAAGGATCTCATCTACCATAGTGGGACAAGTCAAATGGATCATGCCAAATAAGTTAATACACAACAAAGGAGTGGTTGGGCTGTCAGTGGACCAATCCAGATGTTATAGGTTCATAGGTAGGTACTAGGCTATCAGCCCTAGGGGCCCATACAAGCCTAGCCAAAAAATGTACCCTGGCTTTCACAACCCAAGAAAATTATTTTCCTGTGCCCCTGTCGAGCAGAGCCACAGAAGTGATCCCCGGGGTGAATTTCCCATTTCTCATCCAATCAAAATTTTTCTTGAAAATTGCTAATGAGGAGCTCTGTTTGGCATAGATAGGTAATCTGTTCCAGAGTATGGGAAGTCTCTGGGACAGGAATCTATCCCTCCAGCATGTTCTGTTTATTGTGGTGACAAGGTTAAGGTCCCTAGAGCGTGTAGCTCGGAGGGATTGGGATTTCTTTAAGTGGAGCATGTCCAACAGCTCTGGGTTTGACATAGCTTTGTAGGTTAGGCAGAGATCGCATGAGTAGGCGATATGCGATGGAGTAAAGCTGTAGTTTTTGGAGATGGTCTGCATAGGGCATGTTTGAGGCCAGTAATCCTCTGGGAGGCATTTCTGTGGTCTTTCCAGTTGTTGTAGATGTCTTGTGAGGTACATACCAAAAAGGGGCGTTGTACTCTATAATGGGTCTAATGAGTGATGAGTAGAGGGGAACAATGACCTCTTTCTGGATGAGAATCCTTTTGTGATGAGATGAGCCACGTAGGAATTTCCTGACCACTGTGGCGATGTAATCAAAGGAGAGACTACTGTCCACCTGTGTCCCAAGGTCTCATCACATTTTCGGCATTAAGTAGACTACCAACTATGTGGTAACTCATGGGTACAGAGTTTTTACCAAAGGGGATGACAATACACTTTTTGGCATTGAGCTTCAGGCCAGGGCTTTGACACCAGGTATCTGTCTCAGTGAGGCCCTTTTGTAGTTTGTCCACATAGTTAGGAGTTTCGATTATGGCTCCTAGTTTGCAGTCAACTGCAAACTTTGTTAGCCAAAGACACTCTGTGTTGGCCTGCACTTCAGAGAAATAGATACCAAACAGGAGAGGACCCAGGACTGAACCCTGTGGTACTCCACTTGTCACTGGTCTGATGTCCGATTTGGAATCTGCTACTTTCAGTGTGGGTTCTGCTCATGAGCCAGTTGGCAACCCATCTTGTGACATAGGGATTTATACCTAGTTTAGTGAGCTTATGCATAATTCCAGAGTGGGGGATGGTGTCGAAAGCCTTGGCGAGATCTAGATAAGTGGTGTGAACCATTTTACCCTCATCTATAGCTTTGGTGACTGCTTCAAAGAAGTAAAATCAGGTTTAAGAGACATGATCTGCCTTTTACAAATCCAAACTGAGTAGGGTCCAGAGTTTGGAGATTACCAATGTATTTGTTTAGGAGTTGCACGATAAGTTCCATGGCCTTGCAGACCAGGCTCGTCAGGCTAATAGGTTCATACTAGGCTATCTGCCCAAGGGCATTTATAAGCCTAGCCCATAGTTATGTGGCTTTCGCCACCCCTTTAGTTTGAATAAAAACTATGCCTATCATTTTTCTGTGCCTCTGTCAAGCAGTGACACTGAAGTAATCCCTGGGGTATATCTGCGATCTCCCATCCATTGGTCAAGATTCCTCTTGAACAAGGCCAGCGAGGTGCTCTGCCTCACATGTACCGGGATTTTGTTCCACAGCATAGGGAGTCTCTGGGTGATGAATCTGTCCCTCCAGCACGTTCTATTTATAACGGTGTCAAGTCTCCCGCCCTTGTGGTTCTGAGGGATCTAGATTTTTTTAGGTGAAGCATATTCATCAAATCTGGGTTTGACATGGCCTTATATGTCAGGCACAGGTCACCTCTGAGCAAGCGGTATGAGACTGAATAAAGCTGGAGTTCTTTCAGTCGGGCAGCATAAGACATATTTTTGAGACCCTTTATCCTTTTGGTGAGGAACTTTTGGGGCCTTTCAAGCTGCATCAGGTGTCTGGTCAGATACATTCCGAACGGGGCATTGTACTCAATCATAGGTCTAATGAGTGATGAGTACAGGGGGACGATGACCTCCTTGATCTAGATGTGAATCCCTTCATGATCAGGTGGGCGATATAGAAGGTTTTCCTAACTACTTTAGCAACATGAGTGTCAAACGAAGACTACTGTCAACTTGGGTCCCCAGATCCCTGATGACTTTTCTGTGCTCAGTGGATTGTCACCTATATGGTAGCTAGGGGTAACCTTGTTTTTCCCGAAGGGTATGACTATGCATTTTTGGCGTTTAACTTCAGGCCATGGCTCTGGCACCAGTTATCCGCTTCTGTGAGGCCCTTCTGGAGGATATCTGTGTCAGATGTGTTTTCGACTATGGCCCAGTTTGCAGTCATCTGCAAACTTTGTCAGCCATAACCCTCCTGTGTTTGCTTGTACTTCAGAAAAGTAGATGCCGAACAAGAGTGGACCCAGGACTGAGCCCTGTGGGACACCACTTGTGACAGGCTTTGAGTCTGACATGGCTCCAGCAACTCTGACCCTGTGGGTTCTGTCGCTTAGCCAGTTTGCAACCCATCTTGTGATGTATGGGTTTACATTCAAGCTGATGAGTTTTTGATGATACCTGGGTATTGTGTCAAGGCCTTTGCCAGGTCGAGGTAGGCTGTATGGACTGCCTTTCCCTCATCAATGGCCTTGGTGACTGTCTCGAAAAAGTCAACCAAGTTTAAGAGGCAGGATCTGCCTTTGACAAAGCCAAACTGGGTTGGATCCAAAGTCTGCAAGTTCCCTATGTCTTTATTTATGAGTTCCATTATGATCCTCTCCATGGCTTTGCAGATAAGGCTTGTCAAGCTAATGGGGCGGTAATTTCCAGGGTCTGTGGAGGCACCGCCCTTATGAAGTGGGACCACAGTCGCCGTGCGCCACTCCTTGGGTACGTATCCTGAGGTGATGGGGCAGTAGTTCCCGGGGTCCGTCATGGCTCCCCCTTTGTGAAGTGGGATAACAGTCGCAGTGCGCCATTCAGTGGATACAAAGCCTGAGGTGAGGCTATGACTGAACATGGTACTTCCAGGTAGGGTGCCAGTTCACTCTGTAGTTAGTGTAGAACGCAGCTTGGGATATTGCCAGGTCCCATGGATGCTGTGTTCTTGGCTTTGGAGAGTTTTTTTTTTTTTTTTTTTTTACACCTGTACAGCCATGATTATAGGAACTTTGCATTCTTCCGGTATAGAGATGGGCCCTCTAGGGGTGAGGGAGCTAAACTTAGCACTGGACCTTATCTGCTAGGATATTGGCAATATCAGTTGGTTCTGTATATTTAGTGCCATTATGCTGTAACTCAGAGCAAATCTGAGTGTTCCCATTTAGATTCTTAACACAGCTATAGAATGCTTTGTGGTAGTCTTCAGAGTCCGTGGCAATTTTTTTTTCGTAACTAGCTTTGGAGGATTTTATGAGGGATCTCAGCTTCTTACTGAGGTTGACCAGGGAGTTCCTCCAGTCATGGGATTTTACTCCTTTTTGCAACAGTTTCTTCTGTTGTAGAGTTTGTTTATGGCATAGGACCACCAGATTGGCTTCCTTTTTTTGGAGGATACCATCTTGGTTCTATTAGGGATAGCATGATCCATGCACTCGTGTAAATGCTTATAAAGTGCATTTATGTAGGATTCGGCAGTCATACCTCTACTGTCAGTCTGCATGGGTGTCATGAAGTTTGCCACTTCTGTCTTAAGTGTGAAGTTGGCTTTTGAGAAGTTTTTTTACGATGGTTTCCCTAATTGGGGCTGGGGGTGGGATGTGGATGTCTAGGCTGATTAGCTTGTGGTCGGACCTGACAAAGGAATTTACCTCTGGTGTGGAACACCGGTTTCCCATGTTGGTAATGACCAGGTCTAGGATATTGCTGCCCCTGGTGGGGGTGTGAATAAGTTGATCCACGGCATTGGAATTTATGAATTCTAGAAAACGTTGAGCAAGAGAGTTGGTACACGAGTAGTTTTCCCAATTAATGGTGGGGTAATTGAAATCACCCATTATTAGGGTGTTGGGTTGTACCCTATAGCAGTGATCCAACTCATTATGCGGATGGAATGGATGCAGTCATAACATGGCTTTTGCTTATTTAAACAGAGTTCGCTGGTTAGCAATTCTTCGGAATTCCAGTTTTTAAGTGATGCATAGTTTTAGTGGGACTGTAAAATAATAGCAATTCCATTTACTCATCTAATTGGTCTTTTCTTATGATACAGTAAACACTGTGCATGCTTTGTTTTTCCTCATCTGTGACTTGAATTTAAACTAGACTTCTGTGATGTCTGATGCGAGGGCTGTACACTTTTATCAAAGCATGTAGTTAAAATATCTTGCAAATACTGTGTTTTAATGTTCTACACTAATGCCAGAGACCTAGCTTTGAGAAGCTTGTAATGGGGTGGCTAGGACTGAGGTGGTTAGTGGGGCAGTGGGTGTTGTTGGGGAAAGCGGAAGAGTGGGGGTGCTGGAAGAGGTTTGAGAAGAATGGGCTAGGGTTCAGGTGCACGTCACCACTTAGTATTGGATGTGTTTTCCAGGGCAGGGTTGGAAGCTTTTTAGATTTGTTTTGAAGGTTGAGGTTAGGGGTACTGGAAAGTTAGTAGGATGGACAGCTTGAGCAGTGTGGAACTAGTTTGATATATGCAAAAATATACATGTGTGCGCATGCATTATACACGTGCACGTACGTATGTATATATTAAGTGCGTACACACACAGAAATAGAGTGGAGTGATTGTAGGGTAATCTGATTAAGTGAGGGAAGAGTGCGATAGCTTGAATAGATGGCTAGAATGGTTAAACTTCATGTAATGGCTAGTAGGTAATGTAGCATCATTTTGAAAGATGATCTGCAATACGATTCTAGGGCAATCCCAAAGTAATTAGTAAACATGGATTGAGGAAAAAGATTCAAAAAGTACAATTTTGTACCTACCATAAATGTAGATGTTAGAGGATCCACATTGCTGCAGTCATAACCTGTGGGTAGTCCGCTGTCCTCGGTCGGCCCGAATACCAAAGGGTTAGGCTGGCGTCGGTCATGGGCGCCCGGAGCTGACATCAGTACGTAGTAGTACTTAAGCGCATGACCGACGCCATATTCTCAGTCTTTCTTGCCCCAGATGTCAGAAGGCCTTAAAAAGAAGAGGCCAGAGCCATAAAGGAGAGAAATAACAATTATCCCCAAGTAATAATAACAACCACAACCCCAAACCAAAGCGGGGAAGGAGGGAGGGAAAATAGGACTGCAGCAATGTGGATCCTCGAACATCTACATTTATGGTAGGTACAAAACTGTACTATGTTCTTCGCCTCACACTGCTGCAGTCATAACCTGTGGGTAGAATCCCAAAGCAAAGGAAAAGGGAGGCTGGCAAACTAAAAGGCATTAGGGGCTGCTAACATGCCCTGTAAGACTGCAGTGGCAAACCCAGCCCTGGACTTGGAGAAAAGAGGGAGATGATAATGCTTAGTAAAAGTATGAACTGAACTCCAAGTAGCTGCTTCCAAAATGTCCTTAGTAGCTAACACCCCTCAAAAAAGCAGTAGAAGTGGCCGTAGCCCTAGTGGAATGAGGTCTAATCCCAGCAGGAACATTCTTCCCATGATGCGAATAACAAAAGCAATGCAATTACCAATCCACTTTGAAATAGTCTGCTTTGAAACAGCTTTCCCTTGTGAACCCAAAGCAAAAGTAACAAATAACTGTTGAGTCTGTCTGAACTCCTTAGTTCTGCTCAAATAATAACGTAACTGCCTGTGTATATCCAAAGAATGCAAGATTTTTCCTGCTTATTTTGGGGATCAGCATAAAAGGTAGGCAAATGGATAGACTGGTTCAAGGCCACATTAGAAATCACTTTTGGCATGAAAGTAGGGTTAGTATGCAAAGAAACTCTATCCTTATGGAATATTAGAAAGGGTTCAACTGCCATGAGAGCCTGCAATTCAGATACCATTCTGGCAGAAGTAATGGCCAACAAAAAGGCAGTCTTCCAAGACAAAAACTTCAATTCAGACGTAGCTGCAGGTTCAAAAGGAGGCAAAGTAAGCTTCTCCAACACAAAATTGAGATCCCAGGAAGGAGTAGGAGCTCTACGTGGGGGTCTTATATTTTTTGCCACTCTAAGAAATTGCTTAAACAAAGGGTGAGAAAATAAAGGAGGGTCACAATCATAGTGAGCAGAAATGGCTGCAGCATGAACCTTCACAGAGGAAAACGACAAACCCATGTCCAGTAATTCAGTAAGGTACTGCAGTGTACAACTCAAATTAGGTACAGAGACATCAAAATCCTTTGTTGTGCTCCAAAAAGAAAAAATCTCTTCCATTTATCAGCATAAACTTTTCTAGTGCTAGGCCGCCTAGCTTCCAAAATGACATCCAAAACCTGCTGGGGAAGCAGAGAACCCACAGGCTCTAAAACAGAATACGCCAGGCCGTTAGATGCAGGGACTGCACCCTGACATTGAGCAAATGACTGCTTGACTAGGACAACAAAAGAGGAAGCTGTGGTAAAGGCCAAGGAGGCTCCTGAATTAAACTCCTCAGCAGAGGATACCAGTGCTGACGTGGCCAATCTGGTGCTATTAAAATCATGCAAGGCTTGTCCCTCCTGACTTTCAAGAGTACCTTGGTAAGGAGAGGCAGAGGAGGAAAAGCATAAATGTGAAGGTTGTTCCAACTGAAAGATAGAGCGTCCACTTTCCAAGCTTTTGGGTGAAACATCCTTGTGCAAAATTTTGGTAGTTGGAAATTTAGAGGAGAAGCGAACAGATCTATGTCTGGAGTTCCCCAAGCCACTGTCAACTGTTGAAATACCTGAGGATCCAATTTCCACTCGTGGGGATCCACAATTTGTCTGCTCAATACATCTGCTAGGGAGTTCTGTGCTCCTGGCAGAAACCGTGCTTGAAGAATGATGTGCAACCCCAGAGCAGTCTCCCACAATATCATAGCTTGTCTGCAAAGAGGGTAAGAATGGGTCCCCCCCTGCTTGTTGATGTACCACATGACTGTAGTGTTGTCCGTTTGAATCAACACCTGTCCTGGTTGAAGTAGGCCCTTGAAAGCCATCAGGGCAAACTGGACTGCTAACATCCCCTTCATGTTGATATGCAAATGCTGTAATTTGGGAGGCCACGTGTCTTGAATCCATTTCCCATTGAAGTGTGCTCCCCAAGCCAGGTCTGAGGCATCCGTCGTTAAGATCTGACTCGCCTCTGGTCGGGTCACAGAGTCCCTTGTTTAGGTGACATTCCTGTGCCCACCACAAGAATTCCTTCTGGATGCACGGTATTATCGGAATGACAGTGTCCAAATCGTGGCAGTGTTGAGTCCATACACTTTTGAGATACCATTGTAGCTTCCTCATATGCAGTTTGTCATTGGAAAGTACCAGAATGCAAGATGCCATGAACCCCAAGGCTTGAAGGACTGTCCTTGCAGTCAGCCTGGACCGTACTGATAATTGCTGGAAGTAGAGGTGAAGAGTTCTTTGTTTGTCCGGGGTCAGAAAAGCCATCAGAGGCTGTATTCAGTCTCACACCCAGAAAGCACATGTCCTGAGAGGGTACTAGACTGGACTTTGTTTCGTTCACAGAATACCCTAGGCACCTTAAAACTGCCATCACATACTGTAGCTGTTGAAGTAACTTGTCTTTGTCTTGAGCAAGAATCAAGCAGTCGTCCAGATAAGGATAAATTTGTATTCCCCTCAGTCTTAAGTAAGCTATTACAGGAGCCAGAACCTTTGTGAACACCCTGGGCGCAGTAGATAAACCAAAGGGCAATGCAGAGAACTGATAATGAGAAGTACCAGCCCGAACGCAGGAATCTCCTGCAGCTGGGCCCGATAGGAATGTGAAGATAGGCTTCTTTGAGATACAGAGTTACCATCCAGTGCTCTTTTCCTAGCAGAGGCAGAAGTTGTTGTAATGTTAACATCTTGAACTTTGGAATGTCTAGGTATGTATTGAGGATGGACAAATCAGAATTGGCCTCAAGTGTTTCCTTTCTTTGGCACTAGGAATAGACTAGAATAAAACCCTAGGCCTTCTTCTGACGAAGGTACCACCTGGATTGCCCCCATCTGTAAAAGCAAAGAAATTTGATCCTGAGCCCATCCTTTGCTGAGGAGGTACATCTAGCATGCCTTTGAAAGGGAAAAGTGTGAAAATAAAACTTGTAGCCTTGATTTATTATGTCCAACACCCATTTGTCCTGGGTGACCAAATGCCAATTTTGTTTGAAAAGTGCCAACTTTCCTCCTAGAGGAGCTGCCAGAAGAGAAGGGTCCGGCAGCTGAAGATACAGGTCATTGGGTCTGTTTACGAAAAGGCTGACCCCTGCCCTCACCAGAAGATTGTGCAGGAGAACTCCAAGTCCTAGGTCTGAAAGAACCCCGAGCGTGAGCCCTGCCCCTACCATGTCGAGACCTGCCCTTAGACTGAAAATCCGAAGAAGGGTAAGACCATCCTCTTGCAGGCCAATTCCTGCTAAACTTAGGGGGCTGCACTTGCAAAAATTCCTTAACTGTCTGCATAGACTTAGCTTTGTCTTCCATCTTTTTTTGACTCCACAGGAGAACCAAAAAGAACTTCAGAGTGAAGGGGAGCATCCAAAATCCGAGCTTTAACATGCTCGGACAAATTTTGATCCTTAAGCCAGGCATGTCTACGAATAACTGAACCAGTAGCAGCCACCCTGGAAGAAGCCTGAAGGGCATCGAAGCCACACTGCAAGGAATGCTTACCAACTTGATCTGAAACATGAACAAAGTCCTGCAATTCCTTACACTCTATACCCTCAGCTAAAGCATCTACCTTAGCTTTCAATTGACCTAACAGAAAGTTCTGATACTTCAGCATATGGAATTGGCAATTTAAAGCCCTCATAGCCAACGTAGAAGAGGTGTACACTTTTTTACCCCACCTATCCAACGCTCTAGAATCTTTATCCAAAGGTACTGGATTCTTAACCACAGAAGCCCTGACACCCTTAGGCCCTTGAATAATAGTTTCCGGATCAGCTCTAGGGCTCTTGTACAAATATTTATGTGCCTCTGGAACTCTATTACCCGTCTGGCTTGACAGGGGCAGGTGGTAAAGAATCAGGATTAAGGGAAGCTTCAGAAAAAACATCCTGAACAACATCTAAAACAGGGGGAAGCGCCAAAGGTCTATGCTGTGGCAAAAACAAAAATTCTCTAAGCCTCTTACGAGAATCTGAAAAATCCTGACCTTCCCACTTGAAATGCTCCCTCATGGAATGCAAGGTTTCAGAAAAGGAAAAATCCTCTGGAGGTGAAGCAGAAGGACAGGAATCCTCTGCATCCGAATCAGAATAGGGAGGAAAATCCTGAATATCTTCAGATGAGGACTCAGAGTAATCTGAGGAATGCTCCATTCCCTCTATATCTGCCTCCACCCTAGGCCTCTTCTCTGAAGGGGGCATAGAACCCCTGATCAAAGTAATCAAATCCTCTGCCATTTTCAACATATGTTTTTTAGGAACAGAACCCGAAGAACCAGAGCTGTGTCCCGTACCAGAAACACCCGGTCTAGCCTTAGCAGGGCCTTTAGTGACTGAAGTAGAAGGCCTAATAACCTTTTGTAAGGATGGAACCACAAACTTGAGAGGCACCCTCGGCCTGACCTAACTCCTGAGAAGTCAACTCCTGTAAAAGTAAAGGTTCCCCCTGGGATTCAGCTGAGACCTCGGCTGGATCCACAGATTCAACCGTAGATTCCATAGAACCGGCGTCCGTAACGGACAACTCATCCGGTTTAGACCTTAAAGATTTATCTTTTCGCTTTTTAGCGGTAGCGGGCGGAGGATCCGACGGCATGTTGTAGTTACACCGCTTACCGAAAACAAGCCTAGCACAGTAATCTGCGTTTAATGGTGCGCTTATTAAATCTAGCGCAAAAGTGACACCCGACTACGTCGTGCTCAGGCCCTAAGCAAGGAATAGAGAGAGAAATGATAGTCCCTATGAGGTATCTGTTTTCCACAAGAAATACAATTATTAACTTTTTCTGACATCCGGATTAACTGAGGCAAGAAAAGACAAAAATTTTCCCCAACGGGGTACTTAGCCCAACTTGGTCTTCGGTCTGAAACTCGAAAACTGAAAATTTCAGAACGCCGAATGGCACTTGCAAACGCTGCTTCTGTTTCGGACCACGCGGCAAGAAAGACTGAGAATATGGCGGTCATGCACTTAAGTACTACTACGTACTGACGTCAGCTCCGGGCACCCATGACCGACGCCAGCCTAACCCTTTGGTATTCGGACCGACCGAGGACAGCGGACTACCCACAGGTTATGACTGCAGCAATGTGAGACGAAGAACATCAGAGACTTCGGTGAGTGGCTAGATTAAGTTACTGTAGAGTTTTTTTTTTTACAAAGAAGTGTGATTGGTAGGTAATTAGAGGTAAAAAAAAGAGGAGGAGCAACAAAGGGCTAGGCTTTGGTTGGTTGAGGTTTGTGGGAGGGAGCGATTAAAGTATAAACAAAAGGATACAAGGGATGGGTGGAAATGGGGGTAGGGAGTGGGAATAATTTCTCGTTTTTTTCCTTGTTTAACAATTGGTATGTGGCGAGACGTGTGGCACAGCAAGACTGCGAGAGCGTTTCCATGCAGTGGCAGAGATCAGTACAAGCACTTAGAGAAACTAGCAGGGAAAGTTAACCAATTACAGCCAACTGCACCTCCAGGCACTCCTGCAGGTACCTCCTACCAACGCCTATAGGCATCAAATATTTCTTGTTCATGTTTGTATTAACTTCTATATAGCATGGTTTTGGAATTATCAGAAGATTTTTATCTTAAAGTATATATGATGGCAAACAATTATATTGCTATTTAACCTCTGCCTAATGCAGCTAAATACTGATTCATACTGTAATAATTCTCATATTTCTTGGACTATGACAACATTCAGGTAACAGAAGTGCACAGTCTCATATGAAAGCTCACAGCTGTATTAAGTAGTAATAGTCTTGCTTGAATAGTAACAGAGATATCATAAGCTGTTTATACATTAAGCCAAAATAAAAACAGTGAATATTTAGTTAAGTCCAGTTTATAGCATCTCACTGAATGAATGCCACTATTGCAAAAAATGTATTCTGAACAGTTTGCCACTTAGTTTTCTAGGTAATTACTCTTATGGTTCCAGAGATAGGAATATTTGTTTGAACTGTAAGGTGTTAACTTCATTTTTCTCAAAGGCTCAAGTCACACCCACTGGGAGTTAAAAGTTCAAAAATAGCTGTACTGGAGAGAATGAGTTTAGAGGACTGGTTTGAATAAACACTCATCTGTATGTTCAGAATTCAGATAAGCTGACAAAAGTTGGAGGGGGATTAATGAGAAGGGGGATAAGAAATGAGCAGTAGCCCTAGCACAGACTAGAGAAAAGATTAAAGTAATCTCCATAGCAGCATCAATAGTGATTACTTAAAACAAGCCCTCTAATGACAGCTGGTGAGCCTGACAAAGTATCAAATAATGGTAGTATCAACGCTGTTCAGCTGTACACAAGTCACAGCAGCGGAGAATCAAAGCCCCTGGGTCATTCCATGTACAAAACATACTTGCAGAGAGTAGCTTCCCCCCACAGTTTTTAAGAGTAGCTCTAGAATTTTTTGTTATTTTCAGGTGATGGGTAGATGTGTCCCGTTTTGCAGGCTTGTAACAATTTTTCGAAGTCCACCAACGTTAAGAAATAATCTGCCTGCTTACATATGGGATGTGAGGAGATTGCCTATTAAAATGTCTTGCATGTTTTAAACCTACATTGTAAACTGCGGCCGTTATGAATGTATCCATTATCCTTTATCTAGCTAACGATTAGAGGTGGGGGGAAAGAAACTTTTGAAACAGAAACAAAAAATATTTGCTGGGTTAAGCATCAGGCAGTGGCAGGTAAGCTTGCCACTAGGAAGTGATTTTATGCTCAGCTATAATGAGACTCCAAATGTCCAAGCCTATATATCTAAACGCCTTGCAAGACCATCACGGACTTTCAACCTACATACAGTAAACTCTCAGTTGACCAAAACTCAAGCGACTGGCAAAAAAAAAAAAAAAAGTTCATTTTTCATGTGTCGCGCACTGTTTTCCCCCCACAGAAACGTAATATAGAGTTTCAAAAATGAAGACTGGAATAAATTCCCTCTCCCCCCAACCGGAGAACAAGTCAAACCAAACAAATAGTAAAAGGTAACTCAGTGTGCTGAACTGGTAATAAATGGTTAAAACCTTCATTGAGCAGAGTGACAGTGAATCTGCTGGTTGACAAACTCCGCTCAAACCTTAACCTCCACTACCCCTTGCCAGCCCTTGTGAAAATCTCTACCAGTAGAACCCCCCCCAAACTATAAGTAGAGAGCAGGTCATAGCAGTGCTATCCAAGAGTCCTGACAATACTCTTATAACAGGACCCATCAAGACCACTTGAGTCACTTTTCAACTACAGCCTCAAAACAGGTTACGTAGTAAGCGAATGGAGGACAGCAACAGTTACCCCCCTTCACAAGGGGAAATCAATCAACCCCTGAAATTAGAGATCCATTTGTCTGACTAGTCCAATATGAAAAGCCATGGAATGAATTATAATGGAAATGAACGAAGACATTGGACTCCTCCTAGTTTGGTTCTGTCAAAAGGAAAGTCATGCCTACTTAGCCAGACTTCTTGAGAACGGAAAACAAGGTAATGGATGAAGGGAAAACAGTGTATGCCACCTACTCAAACATGGTTAAAGCATTTGATACAATACCCCACTTGGATATTGCAAACAAACTCAGTGGAGCTAGACCTAAATCCCTACAATACCCCACTTGGATATTGCAAACAAACTCAGTGGAGCTAGACCTAAATCCCTACACAAGCATCTATATTGCTAGCTGGCTCACAGACGGGACCCCAAGACATCAGGATTGAGGACAGCATATCCACAAAGAGGAAGGTCAGCAATGAAGTACCACAGGGCTCCATGCTGGGCCCTCTGGCATGTACTTCTCAGAAGTCAAGGCTAATGCCAAGGGCCTTCATCTCACCATCTGCAAATTGGGAGTCATCATAAATCCCCCCCCATGACACCAACATCCTGCAAGAGGGTGCAACACAGACAAGTGACTGGTGTCCAAGTCGCAGGTTAAAACTCAACGCAAAGAAGTGTGTTAGTGTCTTTAAACAGTTACCCAGGCAAATAACTCCACTTATAACATACTCCAAGGGTTGACCCAGTAGCTAGAGATCTGGAAACGTATGCAGACAGTAACCTGGCCTTTGACCAACATGTAGCCAAGGTAGTAAGAGAATCATTCTATGTTGACCAACTTATGCAACAGTTGGAATACCCGCAAAGGTTCCTTACTAAGTGAATTCTGGGTATTAATACACTACTCTATACAGATAGAGTAGAGACCAGGCTCTAAGGCAATATCTGCTTGGCAAACAAAAGCATCCTTGTATCCAGCTATGATGGAGCTGTTGCACATCCCCAAAACAAGCAGCACAAGAAACACTAGATCCATGGATTGGAACCTTCCTTGTGACAAACCTAACATGCTGATGAGACACATGCGACTCAAAGGATCCCACACGCTCTAGAATAGGCTCCATTCAAGTTAAGCAGAGTCCATACTCAACCCTATTCAAAAGTAACCTTGACCACTGGATGGGAAATCAAATTCATCCCTGGGCTGCCCCCCTAAGTCTTGCCCAGATAGATGACAAACATTCACTAACACCCCCCAATAACTTTTATCAATCTCCTAAAACTGGGTTGGGTTGTGTGGCTATGATTAAAGGCCCTGATGATCATTATCTTTGTATATACCTATCAACATGACAAAATAATCATAGGAAACAGGATGGCTAGCTGATAGACAAATTAAAAAATTTTCATATTCTCTCAAGAGGGTGAAATTTAAAAATGAACGGTATTCCAATAAAGGGATTAGGAGTACAGTTGACGTGGTTAATTTGTTCACGTCAATTCCACACCATGAAGGTTTGGAATTTTACGAAGCAATTAGAGCTTTGACCACTTTAAAACACTAGGATTAATTTCATCATGACCTCCATGGAATATATTTTGTCTAAACTATTTTTTGTTTGAAGGTGAACATTACAAATAAGTACAAGGTGTTGCGATGGGGGCCACATGTGCCCCTATATACAGAAATATGGTTCTTTTCGCCTGGGAGAAGAAATGCATTTTCTCTAGCCCTTTTAAAAGAAGATTGGTTTAGTTACTTCTGTTATTTGGATGACATTTTTATCATGTGGAAATGTCATGAAGATAGAGTTTTGTCAATTACATTAACCAAATCTCCACATTTTTTAAATTTACTAAAGACCATTCATTAGATAGCATTAACGTTTTGGACGTATTTATTTCAAAGGACAAGGAAAAGGGCATTTTCACATCAACTATTTTTAGAAAACCCATATTCTCAAATGCTTATTTAGATTCAGAGTTGTCACCCATTTTACCATAAGAAAATTATTTATATAGGGCAACTTATCAGGGCTGCAAGAACGTGTTCCACTGAGGAATTGTTTTCGAAAGTAGAAGACAATATTTTACTTATGTTCAAAAACAGAGGGTATCCTGACACATTGTTAGAATCAACCAAAAGTGTAATTGATTATTGGGGTACTAAATACAACTCTTTTTTGTACTGGTGCAGCCACTTCAAATCTTGTTTCCTCAACACACTGCTCTAGATTCAGTTAGAGTATGGTGATCCCTTTTGGTGAAGAGATTATGAAATCTATCATCAGGAAAAATTGGAACATTTTAAAAGGGTAATTCAGAAATATTTAATATGGTGGGACAAGGTTCCCAATTTGTATATAAAACAGGTAAAAATATTAAATTCTACGTTGAGCATAACCCACAACGACCCATGGTAATGAAAGGTACATTTAGATGTGGCACATGCAAACAGTGCCCATTCATTTTAGAAAATGATACTGTACAAGTAGAAGGCAGGACCCGACCAGTAAAATTGCAGAAAGGTGACTGCAACACCAGATGTTTTGTATATACTGCCATCTGTCAGACATGTAGGAATTACTATGTAGGGAAAACTGAAAGCTTTAAAATCTAGGATTTACGAGCATTTATATGCTATTTCAAGGGGTAATACCAACAATGCTCTTTTTTAGCATACACTCACATGTTAGGACTTTCACTATTTTAAGTTTGGAATCTTGGAGGTGGTTCCAAAAAGCCCGAGAGGGGGGTGGTGGGAGCTCAACGTAGATTTAAGGGAATTGTCCTAGATAATTACACTAAACGCTACGAATGTTCCTTGGTCTGAATGAACATTTTTCATTACCAGTATTGGGGGGGGGGGGGGGGGAGAGCTTTAAAAGCTATAAAAAATTACAATTAATATAAAGGACATATATATATATATATATATATATATATATATATATATATATATATATATAGTTTGTTTTATAAATAAAGTTTAATTGTTATAACATCTTTTATTTGATGCATGTATTTTACTGATATTTAATTCACAATTATGTTGCGAGTGTATTGTTGCAACTATATGACAGTGTCAATTGGTTGATTTATTAATAAGCGAATGTATTTAATGGTGACCTCACTTCCTTTCCATGAGTTCTGATGATGTCCCAGAGCATAGGAGGGATGAAAGCACTAAACCTTGCCAATAAATTGCAGTTTCTTGATTTTACTACGGACTGTTTGTGGAGCTTATTGTGAAGTACACGTACAAGCACTTTTTTTGCATTTATCTGCAGAAGAGCTGAATGCTGAGACTCGTATATACAGAAAGGTAAACTATGATAAATATGGCTTTTGCTATGGGAAATACAAATATAGTACACGTCACTGGAGCAGAAACCAACAGTTTTTGGAAAATTTTTATTGGATTTAAAAAGTATTAATATGAAGAAAGTTAGACTTTTTAAATTATCAGTTTACTACAGCAGCACACGGAGCATGAAGTGGTGCCCACAGAATTATGGGTCTCAGGTGAAGCCATTCTTTCCCTTCAGAAAGGGCCAATTGGATCTTAAACTCTGGAAATAAGGCATTTACTTGCCAACTGCAATTTATTACAATTCCAGTGGAGTACAAGTCAGCAGCTCGGACTGTGTCCTAAGATCAGTCTACTGTAACACACAATTGTCTGGTGATTATTTACAACAAATCTTCAGGAACTTAAAACAAGTTGGTTTTGGCTCAGCACCATACGATGCAAAGAAACTGGAAAACCTTTGAAAAAGGACTTTATGGGAACAACCAAAATAAGGACCGTGTCATCTATGGAAGATCAGAGGTTACATATATGGTAGAGACCAGGTTACATATATGGTAGAGACCAACAGCAGCAAGATCAGTGTCAGAGTAAGAATAATATTCCTGGGGAGGTTAAAGTTAGTGATCAGAATGCACTGGCATCTGTTCATCTGGAAGCAGCAGTAATTGAGGACAACAAGAAATAAATTTTGGAGTACATGGCAATCTTAATACTCAGCATGGTGAACACTAATTCTCTTGAGAGTATTTGCCACAGCAGAAAAACAAATACTGAAAAAGGGCCTTAAATTCAGACTTAAAGGATCTCCGTCTCAGTTTTGTTAGGTATAGGCCTTTCATCACTATCTTAGCAGACAGATTAATAATATTCTTTCAATATTAATTCATGAAGACAAAACCGGGTTTATCAAAAACAGAACGGTTAAGTTTCTGGTGTCATTCTAAGGGGATCCAGTAGCTGTCTGCTTGGGATGATACGACTGACAAATCGATGCTTTGCCAGAGAAAGCCTGCATCAGTCACCCCTAGGTTTCCAGATACTAGCCAAGGCTCTTGCCACCCCTACAGTGCCTTTTTTAAGCGGTGTTCCAAAGACCAAATTAACACTGAAACAGTTATAAATAAATGCAATCAGAGGATCATGCTGCTCAACGCTAGAAGTCTATATCTCAAGATGCACTCACTCAAAGCACTTCTCAAAATGGAGAACAGACATTTGTGCTGTAACAGAGACCTGGTTTAAAGCAGCAGAAAGCACCCCTGCGCTACCAGGCTATAACTCATTCCACACCGTTCGGCTCCAGAACATGGTCCGAAGCGCCAAAGGCAGCGGCATCTCCATATTCATAGAGGATAAGCACACTTCCAGACTAGTAGCCCAGCACAACGCAGAGATACTTCACGTACAACAGTGGGTAAGAGGGCGATTCAGGTTGTAGCCTGCTATAGGTCCTCAACCATGTCCCAAGATTCTCACTCCACATTCCTAAGCACTCTGGAAACTATTAGGGTCCAGCCCAACACTCATACTGGGTGAGTTCAACTACCCCCTCCATCAATTGGGGAAAACTACTACTGCACCAATACACTTGCCCAACGCTTCCTGGAATTCATTAATTCCAATGTGCTGGACCAGCTCGTTCTTACCCACACTAGAGAAAGCAACATCCTTGACCTAGTTATCACTAACATGGGCAATAGTCAATTCCTCCCTGGTTAAAACAGACCACAAACTAATTACCATGAAAACCCACATTCCACCCACACCACCAGCAAAGGTAACCACCATGAAAAACTTCGCCAAAGCTGACTTTCGGCTCCTAAAAACAGAGGTGGCTAACTTCACAGCACCCATGCAAATGGAAAATAGGTGCACAACTGCAGAATCATACACCAATGCACTGTATGGTCACGTACATAAATGCATGCAACTAGCCATAACCAACAGAACCAAGATGCTCTCCTAAAAAAAAGGAAGCCAATCTGGTGGTCCCCTGCCATTAACAACTCTACAACAGAAGGAAGAAATGGTTGCAGAAAAAAAGTGAAGTCCCAAGACTGGAAAAACTCCCTTATTAGCCTCAACAAAAAGTTGACATACCTCATCAAAACCTCTAAAGCTAGCTATGAAGGCAGAATTGCGGCAGACACTAAAAACCACCACAAAGCCTTCTATAGGGATATCAAGAATCCCCATGGCAATACCCAGATTTGCTCCGAGTTACTGCACAATGGCACCTCCTATACTGAGCCAACAGATATTGCCAACATACTGGCCAGATTCAGTGCCAACTTTACCCCTTCCCCCCCAAAAAGGGACAATCACAATACCGGAAGAAAGTCAGGCACCCAGCATTACTGCAGCACAGGTTAAAGCTGTATTGTCTTAGACCAAGAATACAGGTTCCATGGGACCAGACAATATCCCTGGCTGTGTTCTACATTAACTACAAAGTGAAGTGGCACCACACCTGTGTGCCCTATTTAATCACAGCCTCACCTCAGGCTTTGTCCCTACAGAATGGTGCACTGCTACAGTCATCCTGCTCCATAAAAGGGGGAGGGGCCACAGACCCTGGGAATTATCACCTCATTAGCCTGAATAGTGATATGCAATGCTATGGAGCGCATTATGGACCTAATTAACAAGGCTAGAGGGAATCCCCAAACTCTGGACCCCACGCAATTTGGTTTTGTGAAGGGTAGATCAGGCCTGCTCAACCTGGCTAACTTTTGAGTCAGTCACCACAGCTGTGGATGAGGGCAAGGCAGTTCATACAGCCTCTCGATCTGGCCAAGGCCTCCGATACCATTCCTCACTCAGGAACTGACACTCAAACTAGGCATCAACCCCTATATCACTAGATGGGTTGCAAATTGGCTCACAGATAGAACCCACAGTGTGAAAGTAGCAGACTCCAAATCAGACTGCTGACCAGTCACGAGTGGAGTCCCACAGGGATCGGTCCTCTCCTGTTTGGCATCTACTTCTCAGAAGTCCAGGCCAATACAGTCGAAACCATGGCCTTAAGCTTAATGCCAAAAAATGCATAGTCATTCCCTTTGGGAAAAACTCAGTTCCCACCAATTACCACGTTGATGGTAGCCCACTGAACACTGAAGGTGTTATAAGAGATCTGGAGACTCAGGTTGACAGCAAACTCTCCTTTGACCACCAAATTGCCACTGTGGTTATAAAGTCCTATGTGGCACATCTCATTACCAAGGGTTTTGCATCCAGGAAGAAAGAGGTCATCTCTTTTTACCCTTCCCTCAGTAGACCAATCAGAGTATAATGCCCCATTTGGCATGTACCTCACTAAACACCTGCAACTGCTGGAAAGGCCACAAAAGTTCCTCACGAAAAGGATCCTAGACCTGTAACACATGCCCTACAAGGACAGACTCAGAAAACTCCAGCTTTTCTCAGTCTCATACAGCCTATTAAAGGCAATCTCTGCTTAACTTACAAAGCCATGCCTGACCCAGCCCAGTTAGAAGTGTTACATCTAAAGAAATCCCAATCCCTCCGCACCACATGCTCCAGGGACCTCAACCTCATTACCACAATCAACAGAACATGTTGGAGGGGCAGGTTCATAACCTAGAGACTGCCCATGCTCTGGAATAGAGTTCCCATACATGTCAAGCAGAGCACCTCACTGGCCCTTTAAGAGAAATCTTGACTGGATGGGAACTAGAAAGTTCACCCTGGTGATCACTCCAGGGGCTCTACTTGACAGTGGCACTGGGACCTAATGGCACCATGCCAGGGTACTTCTATGGGCTAGGCTTGTAAAGGCTCCAGGGGCGTTGGCCTATTGCACACCTATGAACAAAGTAATTAGATTACTGTCCATAATGGACTTAGCAAACAAGAGAAAAGGAGAACAGCTTTCTATTTTAAGCCTTGATATATAACGCTTTCCTAAGTTGGTCATATCTGTTTAAAGCTCTGCAAAAATACATTTTCCCCCAAAACTTTATAGGATTAATTAAACTATATGAAAAGCTCACAGCCTATGTAAAGGCTGGATCTAGCCCATTCGAAATAGAGGTACAGGGGTGCCCTCTCTCCCCATTACTCTTTGCCCAGGCTGTCGAGCCTCTTGCAAATTATGCTAGAAATTACAGCATTAAAAGCGTCCCAGATTAACCCCCAAGATGCAACTGTCTGCTGATGACCTACTAATAACTTCTAATGATACTAAATTCAATAGATCACTTACATAATCTAGACTACTTATTTGCAAACATCTCTGGTCTACAATTCAATCACAACAAAACTCAGGCACTTTTAGTGAATAAAAATGTCATCATCATCATCGATGTTCCCGTTAGGATCGCCACATTGGATATCCGTTTCCATTTCTTCCTGTCCTCTGCATCTTGCTCTGTCACACCAACCACCTGCATGGCCTCTCTCACCACATCCATAAAAGTCATCTTAGGCCTTCCTCTTTTCCGCTTACCCAGTAGCTTCATCCTTAGCATCTTTTTCCCCCAATATACTCAGCACCCCTCCTCAGCACATGTCCAAATCAACGTAATCTTGCCTCTCTGGCTTTGTCTCCAAAACCTTCCAACCTGGGCTGACCCTCTAATATACTTATTCCTAATCCTGTCCACCCTTGTCACACCCAGTGCAAATCTTAACATCTTTAAACTCTGCCACATCCGGCTCCAACTCCTGCCTTTTTGTCAGTGCCATTGTCTCCAACCCATATAACATAGCTGGTCTCACTACCCCTCTTGTAGACCTTTCCTTTCACTCTTACTGGTACTACGTCTGTCACAAACCACCTGACACTTCTCCACCCACTCCATCCTGCCTGTGCTCTCTTCACCTCTCTTCCACACTTACCATTACTCTGAACTATTGATCCCAAGTATTTAAACTCATCCACCTTTGCCACCTCTACTCCTTGCATCCTCCTCACCATTACTCTATCCTCCCTCTTTCACACACACATTCTGTCTTAGTCCTGCTGACCTTCATTCCTCTTCTCTCCAGGGTCTCCTCCACCTGTTCCCTACTCTCAACTACAGATCACAATGTCATCTGCAAACATCATAGTCCACAGGGACTCCTGTCTGATCTTGTCCGTCAACCTGTCCATCACCACTGCAAATAAGAAGGGGCTCAGAGCTGATCCTTGATGTAATCCCACCTCCACCTTAAACGCATCCGTCACTCCCACTGCAGACCTCACCGCTATCACACTACCCTCGTACATATCTTGTACCACTCTTACATACTTCTCGGACACTCCAGACTTCCTCATGCAATACTGCAACTCCTCTCTAGACACCCTGTCATATCCTTTCCCTAAGTCTACAAAAATACAATGCAACTCCTTCTGACCTTCTCTGTACTTCAACACACAGAGCAAACATTGCATCTGTAGTGCTCTTTCCCAGCATGAAACCATACTGTTGATCACTAATCACATCCCTTCTTAACCTAGCTTCCACTACTCTTTCCCATAACTTCATGCTGTGACTGATCAAATTAATCCCTCTGTAGTTACTACAGCTCTGCACATCACCCTTATTCTTAAAATCGGTACCAAAACACTTTCTCCATTCCTCAGGCATCCTCTCACTTTCCAAGATTTCATTAAACAGTCTGGTTAAAAACTCCACTGCCATTTCACAAACACCTCCATGCTTCCACAGGTATGTCATCTGGACCAACAGCCTTTCCATTCTTCATCCTCTTCATATCTATCCATACTTCCTCCTTGCTAATCCATTGCACTTCAAGATTCACTATCCCCACATCCTCCAACCTTCCCTCACTATCATCCTCTTCATTAATCAACCCCTCAAAGTACTTTCCATCTGCTAAACACACACTCCTCGCTTGTAGGTTTTCCTCATTATCCTTTATCACCTTTACCTGCTGCACATGTTTAACAGCTCAGTCCCTGTGTCTAACCAATCAGTACAGGTCCTTTTCTCCCTCCTTAGTGCCCAACCTTTCATACAACTCTTCATATGCCTTATCCTTCGCCACCTCTCCTTTGCCATGCACCTCATCTCCTTATACTAATCTTTCTTCATCTCTCTGGCAATCCCACTTCTTTGCCAACCTCTTTCTCTGTATACTCTCCTGTACGTCCTCATTCCATCACCATGTCTCCTTGTCATCCTTCCTCTTTTATACCAAGCACCTTTCTAGCAGTCTCTCTTACTAGCTCTGCTGTAGTTACCCAGCTATTTGGTAACGCTTCACTGTCACCCAGTGCCCATCTTAACTCATCCCTGAACTCCACCTCACAATTACCACCATTTGATCCTTGGTGCTGCCCTCACACTCCTTTTCTTGATCACCAAAATCCACATCCCACCCACACCACCAGCAAAGGTAACCACCATGAAAAACTTCTCCAAAGCTGAGTTTGGCTCCTAAAAAAAAATGGTGTCTAACTTCACGGCACCCATGCAAATGGAGAATAGTTGCACTACTGCCAAATCATACACCAATCCACTGTACGAACCTGTACACAAATGCATGGATCCCGCCATACCCAATAGAACCAAGATGCTCTCCTCCAAATAAAGGAAGCCAAATTGGTGGTCTCCTGCCATAAACTCTACAACAGGAGGAAGAAACTGATGTGGAATAAGGTGAAGTTCCAAGACTGGAAAGACTCCCTAATTAGCCAACAAAAAGTTGAGATCCCCCATCAAATCCTCTAAAGCTAGCTATGAAAACAGAATTGCAGCAGACAGTAAAGGCAACCACAAGACGTTCTATAGTTTTGTAAAGAATTTCCACGGCAATACTCAGATTTGCTCTGAGCTACTGCACAATGGTACCACAAGCCAACAGACACTGTCAATATATTGGCCGATCCAGTACCAAAGGACCAATCAATACCAGTAGATTGCCATACACCCGGTATTACTGATTCACAGGTTAAAACAGTACTGTCCAATGTCAAGAATACAGTTTCTATGGGACCTGACAATATCCCTGGTTGTGTTCTACATGAACTAGAGTGAACTAGCACCTCATCCGTGTGCCCTGTTCAGTCACAGCTTCACCTTTGGCTTTGTCCCTACTGAATGGCGCACTGCTATATAGTCATCCCTCTCCACAAAGGAGGAGCGACTACAGACGCCGGAAACTATTGTCACCAACCACAGACCAAAAGAATAACGTTGGGATAGAATTCCTTTTACGTTTTAGTCATCCAAACTTCATCAGATAAACTGTTCCCTCCAAAATGAACATTTATATAGCCCTTGTCAAGTTAAAACATCCAATAAAGAAACAGTGTCAATTAATAAAAAAGTAAATAACCCTAAACTGTCTCAATGTAATTAAAATATATAAAAGTTCATGAAATATAACAGATAACCTGTTAGACATATCTTATGAAAACAATAAGTATTATGAAATCAAATACATAGTGTTTAAATACAAAATGTTTAAAATACGCTTGCTAAAATAGTTTAAAAATGGGTTCGGCATCTGGTGGAATAACCGGGCATAGACCACACAGCAGATTGTGTTAATGTTCAAGACAATTTTTAAAAAAACAAAAACGAACGAGTGTGTAGGTTAGTGTTCAGAGACATTGTACGCATATCATTAAAAAAAGTGTGTGTATATTAGAGAAACTAGTTCCTCAAATTGTTTTATAAACTTAGATCTAAGTTTTAATACTGAAGTTAGCATATCAGTAAGCCCTGGTGAGTTACTAGCATCCAAGATTAACTGCCAGTATAACTCCCTGTATTCCAGTAGTGTTTCCCATGGACCACCCCTAGGATCCAGGGGGACAACTTCCACAACAAATAAATTGAAAACCAGCTTTATCACATGTTTGTACAGAGCAGTTTTGTCATTTTTCTTTGTAATATAGACATGCTCATACATTCTTTCCTTCAATTTTCTTTTAGTTTTGCAGGCCACACAAAACAATATATACCACCCTGGTAGTGTTACAGTTTGCAAAACCTTTGTTGTTTTTTACCTTTGTTGTTTTTTCCTACAACCCAAAAATATAGTCGCCTTCTTTTATTTTAGAATAGGGGCAACTCCCACATTTGTGCGTGCTTTTTTGTTGCCATTGTAAAAATCTATACAGGCTCCTTCTAAAATATTCTTGATGGTCCATCCCTTTCTAAACGCATTTAAAAGGTTGTTCAAAAATTGGTTTCAGGTCAGACAAACTGGCAAGTTTATTCCATTCATTACTAATGATGTTCCTTACTAAGTTACTTTCTCCATCAAATGTAGTAACCAAGGCAGACTGATATATTTTTCCTTCCGGTTGAAATTCAGAATTAAATGTCTAGTATGTTTGTACAATAAGAAATATTAACCAACTTGGAATTTCTTTTACGATGACTTCTATCACAACTTTATTCTTGTTTTGGTCTGTGGTTGGTGTATGTGTTCTCGTGTGTACAATTAACGGACTGTCAAAACTGCTGTTTTCCCGGTGCTTTGTGCAAGTTTACTAGTTTTTTTCATGTTGGCACAGAGACCACTTTGTTTATCAACTACTGCCCCATTAGCCTGACAAGTCTGATGTGTAAAGCTATGGAATGCATCATGGACATAATAAACAAGGATATAGGGAATCTCAAAATTCTGGATCCCACAGTTTGGTTTTGTGAAGGGTAGATTATGCCTGCTCAACTTGGTCGACTTTTTTAAGTCAGTCACCAGAGCGGTGGATGAAGGCAAGGTGCTTCATACAGCCTACCTTGATCTGGCCAAGGCCTCCGATAACATTCCCCACTCGGGAATCATAGAAAAACTCCCTAAGCTAGGCATCAACCCCCTTAATCACTAGGTGGGTTGCAAACTGGCTCAGATAGAACCCAGTGTGAAAGTAGTGGACGCCAAGTCAGACTGCCGACCAGTCACTAGTAGAGTCCCACAGGGGGTTCAGTCCTGGGTCTTGTCCTGTTTTGGTATCTACTTCTCTGAAGTCCAGGCCAACACAAAGGGACTCTGGCTGACAAAATTCACAGACAATTTCAAGTTGGGAGCAACCATCAACTCAAAGTGATTTTGACATCCTAAAGAATGGCCTCACTGAGACCAACAACTGGTGCTAGAACCATGGCCTTAAGCTCAATGCCTAAAAATGCGTAGTTATCCCCTTTGGGGAAAAACCCAATTCCCATGAATACCACATTGATGGTAGCCCACTGAACGCAAAAGGCATTAAGAGATCTGGGAACACGGGTTGACAGCAACCGCTTTTGATCACCACATTGCAACTGTGGTCAGAAACTGCTTTTGATCACCACATTGCAACTGTGGTCAGAAAATCCTTCTGTGTGGCACATCTCATTACAAATGTTTTTGCATCCAGAAGGAAAGAGGTCATAGTCTCCCTCTACTCTTCCCTCATTAGGCCAATCATAAAGTACAATGCCCTATTTAGCATGTCTCTCACTAGACACCTGCAACAACTGGAGAAGCCACACAAAGTACCTCACAAAGAGGATCCTAGGCTTAAACACTTGTCCTACATGGACAGACTCAATAAACAGCAACTATTCTCCGTCTCATATCGCCTACTTAGAGGTGATCTCTGCTGGACTTACAAAGCCATGTTTGACCCAGCTCTGTTAGAAATGCTACATCTAATGAAATTCCAATCCCTCCACACCACCCGCTCAAGAGACCTCAACCTCATTACCACAATCAACAGTACTGGAGGGACAGGTTCATAACCCAAAGAATACTCATGCTATGGAATAGACTTCCCATACATGGTCAAGCAGAGCACCTCGCTGTCCCTCTTCAAGAGAAATCTTGACGAGTGGATCGGAAGTAGAAAATTCACCCCGGAGATAACTCCAGTGGCTCTACTCAGAGGCACTGGGAACTAAGGTCAGGTGGCATGATGCTAGGGTAATCTTATGGCTAGGCTTGTAAAGGCCCCAATGCCATTAGCCTATTACACACCTACGAACCTATAAACCAGTTTAAAAAGCTTGTTGTCTAATCATTTTCCCCATTACTTACACAAATTAAATGTTTGATATCTTTTGAAGAGTGACCTATATTGGAATCAATTTCTCTCAGCTGGACATCCAAACTTGCAAGAATTTTATACATACTAAGCTCGTAATCTCATTAGAAGCAAACAATTAGAGCAACTTAAAAATCTTGGATTTTATCATCTCAACAATAGCTCATCCAAGGACACTTCATACATATGTTAATTTAAAATTTGCAGAAATTTTAGCAACACAGTTTTTTTTTTTAATTCAAGTGAAGTTGCACAAGTATTCTCAGAAAAAGAAACCGTTTACAGTTAGCAAAGGAATCCACATCTTCCCTGTTCTGGCGTGTATACACATGGAAATTTTTACATAGATGTTTCTTCACCCCACAGACTAGCAATAATGTACATGAAAGATGAATTGAAATGCTGGAGATGGACACACTGATGCTGGCTGGATACATATGGTTAATTGCAAAATAAATTTCCCCATTTTGGTTAGAATATCTTTGTAAAGCTCTATGGAATGACATCATTGCGGACTCCCTTTTCCATGTTCCTGAAGTCATTCCTAAACACCAAACATTTTACTAAGGTCTATCCTCTCTAAAGCAAGGAAAATTGTTACTAAAAACTGGAAATCCCAATCTACTCCTGTCCTTAAAGTTAAGTTTATTCATATTGTGAAATACATTTGTAAGAATGAGACTGCTACTTTAAAAGCAAGGACTAACAAAACTCAGCATTGAATTGCTTCTGTCTAATCAGTTAGAGAAATATTAAGTATTCTCCTATGTATATTGCTTTTTTGTTGTGGACATTGTCCATAGTTTTTTTTATGTCTTTATTATACTGTTATAAAATGAACATTTTAGAAAAAAAGATAAATAAAAAAGAAAAAACTGCAGCTTAAGGACTTCCAAGATGGCTACACACTGGGTAACAGCTTAATTTCACCTCTTTACAGTTTGATAAACTGGGACTGACCTGCAGTGGTGGTGCTGCGGTAGCGTTGTCGCCTCAGACGCTGTCCGGTTTGATTCTCAGCTAGAGTGTCTTCTGTGTGGACACAAGCGTGAATGGGCGTACCTTCGTTGAAGGTTGTGCGTCAGGCCTGGCAAGCCGGTACTTAAAAATCAATTGCCACTCATTAGCGGACCAGAGTTCCGCTGTGGCGACCCCTAACCGGGAAAAGCCGAAAGACACAAACAAAAACAGTTTGATAAACTGGGACTCAGAAAGGAAAGGTAGTCAATTTGTCTCCTTTGTAAATTTAATTTACTGGTTGTAAGTGCAATGCCTTGATACCAGCAAAGAAATTGAGAACCTGAAAGAAAATCAACCACAAAAAGGTGAGGAAAAGACTAGCTGAGAAGACTCCAGCAGCTGTTCACAACAAAAAGCAATTCAAGAGCTCCAGCTTTGCTGCAAGACATGACTTCCATTAAATCAAGACAAAGGAAAAAAAATCAAATGTGCTCAGAACATTAAATAATGGATTATATCAACCCAAATAAAAGGCTAAAAAGGAAGAAGCTTTAAACAGACATTCAGATAAAACAGCAAAAAAACAAAATTCAGGGGTAGACGAAGAAAAGGCTGGCACAGTACGACACTGCTCAAGAGAGTTGCTTCAAAAAATACAATTGGTGGACAGAGCACATATGGAAAACCTGAGAAAGACAACATACTAAAAAGGTGGAAGCAGCGTTTCACTGTACACAAGGCAAAAGAGCAGTAAATTAATTTCAGCAATCAGGGAATGTAGAGAAGCATGTGGGAGATTAAAGCGGCTATATCCAGCTATCTTCAGAATTGACTTTTACCCTACAGGAAAATTTTTTTGATGCACAACATGCAAGAGGAAATAAGTTTATCCAACAAAAAGTGAGCTAACAGAAGGGGATTCTGCTTTCTGATAATAAATCTCATGAACAGACTATGCCAGTGCACCCTTTTCTAATGTTCCAAAGCAAATGCTCGAGACACAGAGAAAAGCACATGAACTGACTAGAAGAACCAGGAGTACATTGGAAATTAACCATCCTGGGAGATGGAGACCAACAGGAAGAAAAGCAGCACCTCAGAAACTAATGAATAAATGAGGGATCACAAAGCATCAAGCACACTTATGAAATATGGCAAAACAAGAAAACCTGGAAATAACGGTCTCTAACTTTGTTAAACTTGTAGAAGACTCCAAAGCATATCCCCTACCTCATGTCATTAATGTTTGGAAGAACAGCAAGGCAAGGGGGAAAGAGGAAACTAAGTAAAAAAGTTTTTGTTCTTAATATTTTTATAAAAACATGACATAAAACTTTACTATAACATGCAGTTTGTTAAATTGTGTAATAGGGCTACTAAAGTTTACAGGTGCTCCTTTCCCCACCCCTTGTTTCTTTCTTCCTTCTTATTCAGTTTTAAGAAAACGTAGGCACTTCAATGTAAAGAGACAAAAGCCTCGACAAAACAGCGCAAGTACAACCGATATGCTTTTTCTTACTTCTACATATGGGAATGACTGAATTAAAGACCTTGGCTTGATTTAACAAGCGCAGAGTGGAAGCAAGCAAATAAATTAATGTAATGAAAGGTGTTCTAGCAAATAAATGTTCACAGTGCAACACAAGAAGCTTGGAGCTCAAGGGAACAGTGTATCTGGTTCTAATGTTTTTATGGAGACACGCTATTAAGGACAATAAAAATAAAAAACTTTTCTTTCAATGGCCAACAGCTAAAAGATAGTTTTCTGAAAGCATTCAAATTACCCTGCATCTGGGAAAGGAATAAAGATAAGACAAACAGGCATCACTTAGTGCAAGTTGAAGCACAGGCTGTACCATGTGTCTTAGCACGGATAACCTTCATTACAGGTCAGTTGAAGCCTGTAAGTGTAGCTGTCAATCTGGGATAAATGTTTCTATTAGGATGTTTAAACTTTACTTATATTAATAGAAAATCACACAACTATATGCCAAGTTCGGAGCTATTTTATTAAAACAAATTCTTGTAAGATGAAATATATGTTCAAATAGAAACGACATAATTGTATAAAAGATCAACCTACCAAGCAGTGTATGCATGTAACAAAAGCTGAAACGAGACATTAAAAAAGCAGTTCTGCACAACAAGTGGGAATTATAACTATCAATGGCAAGCTTTCCATATTATCTTTGAATGTGAATGGTCTCAAGTATATACAAAAAAAAGGAGTAGTGAACTACATTATGAATGCAGAGTGCAAATAGTTATACTATAGGAGACATCTGGAAAGAACTAAGCAAATGAATTTGATAAAGAAAGGATTTCATGATGATAATTGCTGGAGGAGCTTCAATAATGTTAGAAAAGGGGAAAAAGTTAATAGTAGATCTGTGGTAGTAAGTGACTACTAGCAAAGGAAGAGGATTACGCTGGCATGTATTTATATTCCACCTTAAAATGGAGCTTAAGAAAATTCTGGGAGAAGTTATCAGCTTTCAGCAGGGAATATTACTTGGTACAGACTGCAATTTGATTTGAAACAGTGAGGATGTATCTGTGGCCTGTAGGGGAAACAAGACAGTAGTAGAAGCTCAGAATTTACATGTTATTCCACAAGGTACAAAAACTGAGCTAGGCCAGACAGAATCCATTTCACCAAAATGTGCGCTTTTAGCCAGACATTTTGATACGCATCCATTAACGATTTAAAAATCCCATACCAACAACAAAAATAAAAGTGCAGGGCTATGAAATGACACTGGCATTCCCCCACCTGTTAGAGGAATTTAAGGAATGGGTAGTGCAAGTTACTCAGGAGTTATTACGGAAGATAAAAATGTCTTCAGAAAATAGTTAGGGAGTTTATATCTTTCTTATTGCTAATGTATTTTTATAGTTAAGCAACAAGATTTAAGGGGTTTGGCAAAAGTTAGAGTATTGCAAAATATGGGGAGATCAGAACAAAAAAAAAAAAAAAAAAAAGGTGTGTGTGTGTGGGGGGGGGGACGGGGGGACGGGGGACTACCTCGAAAATATGCAGGAGTTTAGAAAAATTGCTGTTGATAACTCCAGAACACAAACTCTTAGGACAACAGCTCTGACAACAGCTCAGGCAACAGAAAGTATAAAGAGTTGTTGCCAAGCTTAGGGAACTATGACAAGGAAAATAACCAGATACACTATACAGGTATGTTTATGGAAGTATTAAATATGCCAAAGTTTACAGGTAGAGGAGGCTCAACTAAGTTACGATAAGATGACAAAAATGGTGATGTATTGCCAGTGTACAAGAAAGTTACCAGAAAACAGATGGTATTCCTGTGGAAGCTATGAGGGAAGAAAGACAATATAGAGAAGGTTTTAACAGTATTTTAAAAGGAGAAGCACCAACATCCTGGAAGAAAGCTGTGGTGGCTATAACACCAAATAATAGTAAAGACCCATCAGATCCAGCTTCATACAGGTCCATTTCAATTCTAAACCATGACTACAGGGCTATAATGGCTAAAAGAATGGCACACGTGATGCTAAAATTGGTAGATGTATCAATGTGGTTTTGTGAAAGGGAAGCAAACATCTGACATTAACATAACAAGGATTATCCGGAGGGAAGCAAAATTTAAGAAAATACCACTGTTGGTGGACCTTGATGCAGAAAAAGCATTTGACAGAGTAATGCTTGTATTTTTATGAGGGGCAATGAAAGCATCTAGATTCCATTATAAAATAAAGGTTAATTAGGAGAATGTGTGAGGAATTGGAGATGAAAATTAAAGTAAAGGGGATCTTCTCCAATAAGTTGCGTCTGAACAGAGGAGTCGGGCAGGGGTGGCCTCTTTTTCCCTTTATTTGCATTATATTAAGAACCACTGATAAAGAAAGTAAGGGACTCAGAAATTCAAGGATATAACTGGTATGGCAATAAAGAAAGGTTGGCTTGGTTTGCAGATATTTTGTACTTTATAAAACCAGAAAGGGACACTTCAGACTTATGGAACATTCTGAGACAGTTTAAACTCTTCTCAGAATACTAAATTACTGACGATAAAACAAAGGCAATAGCTGTAATCAATGTACCTGCACACAGACTGGTCCAGCAATACGCATATTTATGGGGACACGATAAAATGAAATACTTAGAAGTATGGGTTAAAAAAAAAAATTCTGTTAGGGCAGCAAAGGATATGTGGGAAGAGACTAAACAAAAAAACTACGAGAGAGAAACTGGAAGCTCAGTTTCATTAATATGAACAAGATACAAAGCAGTGAAAATGTTTCAGTCCCTTCAGTTTCATACGTAGGTCATGCATATTTTTATCAACTAGAGGAGAAGTCGTGGAGAGCAATTAAGAGTTGAAGGATTTTATCTGGGAGGGGAAGATGGCAAAGGTCAAGTGCCTCCCCTAATAAAACAAGGTGGTTTGGGATTATTTGATTTGAATGGGTAATTCACAGCTACACAGTTAAGACTCGTACATTGAATTATAGCTTTCTACTTGTGGAGAGTGGAATGGTACGACGATGAAATGAGAGGAGAGCTCAAGAAATAAGGAGAGGCTGGGATTTTGGATGCGGATCCTTAAGGACAACAACAACAACCACAGGGAGTATTGTATTCATAAAGTAGCAGAAAGTATTCTAAAAACGACAGACACACACACACAGACACACACACACAGACACACACACACAGACACACACACACAGACACACACACACAGACACACACACACAGACACACACACACACACACACACACACACACACACACACAGACACACACACACACACACACAGACACACACACACAGACACACAGACACACACAGACACACACAGACACACACAGACACACACAGACACACAGACACACACAGACACACACAGACACACAGACACACACAGACACACACAGACACACACACACACAGACACACACAGACACACACAGACACACACAGACACACACAGACACACACAGACACACACAGACACACACAGACACACACAGACACACACAGACACACACAGACACACACAGACACACACAGACACACACAGACACACACAGACACACACAGACACACACAGACACACACAGACACACACAGACACACACAGACACACACAGACACACACAGACACACACAGACACACACAGACACACACAGACACACACAGACACACACAGACACACACACATGTGTAGAAGCTAGGCTAGGCAATATTTGCGTAGGTATTTTTATACCCAAAGCAGATTTTATAGCTTGAAGTGTTCATATAATACATATTATAGTGGCGGACCACAAGACAAGTGAGAAAAGGGCTACAAAAATATATTTGGGACATAAAAAATGCTTCTCGTACTAATCTAGAGGCCTTACGTTTCTTTAAGAAACTGAAAAGATCCAAGAGATATACATATGTAAAACTGTTAAAGTCAGTCTGTCAACACCTAGGTTACCTTTTGAACGTCTCGGAAGTATTGTTACAGGAGGCTGCTTGGGTTGATATTTACTTTTCAATCCAAAAGATCTTAATACATTTTTTGTTAATGGATCTGAATATATAAAAACTTTAGCACTTTTGAAGGTGTTGCTGTTTTGATTTTAAAAGAAAATTAGAAGTTGTTGGGAGCTCAAGTTGCCAATGGTTCGTTTTTTTTCAATGAACCTAGTAACTAGACATTAAAGTATTGCTCTTATTTTGAAGACTGCCACAGAAGAGAGATGCTAAACCTCAAGCCGATTGCAGACAGCAGCACATTGCAAAGGTACCATGAATTCATCTTAAATCACTTCCATATCAAAAACTGAAACAGACAAGGGGTAATCACATGGAATGCGATTACAGATGCTTCAGGATGATCTCTGACACTAGTTAACAAGAGGTGAAACGGCCCAAAATGGTAGGGTGGTGCTGGAAATGGCCAATACTCAAGGTGGGAGTGGAAAAGCAGCAGCGATGTCACAACTACCAGGTACCATACAGGGTGTGAACAGCAAAGACCAACTTCTACACAGCTGTGTAGTAGTCATGCATGTGGGAGTGGATCCCAGAAAACACTGGCACAAAACTGCCACTATGAATTACTGATGTAATTAATGCACATTGCAAGGTAAAGCCTTGTGAAAGAGTAGGAAGTATAAAAAAATATGGTCCTACTGGGGCGACCTTTATCACAAAAAGGCCTGTGGTACAGCAATCACACCCAAGATAAGTGTGAAAACTGAAGGGGCAATTGCAAAAAGTCCAGTAAGATACAAAAACAGAGTGAAAAGTTTGTGTCTTTCGGCTTTTCCCGGTTATGGGTCGCCACAGTGGCACTCCGGTCCGCTAATGATTGGTAGTTGATTTTTACATGCCGAGTTATCAGCTCTGACGCACAACCTTCAACGAAGGTACACCCCATTCACGCACGTCTCCACGCAGAAGACGCTCTAGCTGAGAATTGAACCGGACAGCGTCTTACTGTGAGACGACAACGCTATAGAAATGATGAGGTCAGCATTCCATGGAAGAAGTCACTAGGTAAGGCTATCAAGTACAGTGTTCTGAAGGCCACAACTGGAAACTAGGACAATGCCATTTTGATAGCTTTGCATTAGAGAGACACAGGTGTACTTGATTTAAAAATCAGACAAACATACATCAGAAGAGAGAAACAAGTTAGGATTTGGAGTAGCATCGTTTTAGGATGAACAGGAGTGGAACCCGAAGGGGAGTCAGAGTGTAAGCTGCGCATAAACAGTGCAGAGAAAAGATGGTGACTACAGTGTGCAAGTGCTGCATGGGTTAGATGGGACATGTGGACGGTGTTTAACAAATATTCATGTGAGCAAAAAATATGAAACAAAAATATAGCCAAGTAAAGAAAAAAATCTAAGCAACAGAGTCTTACAAAAATCAAGTTGCCAGTTTGACATATTCATCAACATATATATACAATTTCCAAAAGTTTCTCAACTCAAATGATAAAAGATGATGGCCTAAATGTAGTTATTTTAGAGTCAGGACATATGCACATTCATTTCTCTATAAAACATTGGAAAACTTTTCTATACTTTATCAGCTGGTCTTCTTTCTTCAGAATCTTTACAAGTCCACATCCAAGAAAACACAAAGGGACATCAAATACAATAATGAGAGGTGTAGTCCACATCTCATTTGCAACAGCCTCACAGGATATTTACACAGTGAACAAAACTAGCAAGTGCACATGCAGAAATAAGAATTACTCCCAACATTACAGCCGATACAAGAACTTGCAAGGAATCAGACTACAACTACAGACATCCCTAGGTCAAAACATGGCTGTAGTGCATTTGTACCTGCATAACTCTCTTAAGACTAATAAGGTCATAGAGATGTAGTCTTTACTGTTCCAGTCTGCAAGAAATAAAGTAATCCAGATCTCTCTGAAGAATAAATTTGTATGTGGTCAAGTCCAATTACAAACTCCACACCATCCCCAATTCATCCTCTGGGTTCTAGTGTGGAAATGCGCTAACTGAAATGCTATTTCCCAGAAACTGGATTTTTAGCAGTCCACACCACCCCAGGCAACAAATAACCTCTTCATTACTTTCATCCAAATACCAGTATGAAAAGAGCTGCATCTAAAAAGATAAGTAGGCAGCCCTGGAAAACATTTATTAAGTAGTGTGGCCCACAGTGTGCAGAAACCTGTTCAATGGATGACAAGCAGTTGTGCAAAATACATGAACAGCTGATTTAAGGCAATCCATTATTAAACAGCAACTTAATACCATAATTATATATATTAATATACACAACCTAATTTAAAAACTGAAAGTGCTAATGGTGCAGCCAGTTTTGCAATCATTTCCAAAGGGAGGCAACAGGAAGCTATTCAGATGGTAAAATGTGTCAGGTTCAGCATTCTGGGAAAAACACACACACTAACAGTACTGATGATCCAGCAGAACTCCACCAGTCTGTGGTGCACAATGTGCATTACCATTAACGTGGCTGAAGAGTAGTATGAGAAGTGCATTATAGACTAATAAACAGTATCCAAGTTTACTGCAAGCAGTTACCACTTCACTTAATTTCCTCTCAGCTGTTGTGCATTTGTTGACTGCAAAACCACTAAAAATCTTAACTAAATAAAAGTACCAGTTGAACATGTTTTTTCTGATTTACAAGTTTCATAAATGTTCAAAAACTAAAACACGTTTAGTCTTCAGAGAGTTCTGTTTTTTACTGAAGTAAAAATAAAACCTGGACCACCCAGCTAAACCTGGAATATTCAGTAACTATTCCAAGGCTAACCACCTGCTATTAAGTAAGAACCTGGCAAAATTTAAACCTCCCACAAACCCTGAGAACACTGCTGCCTATGCAGAACTGTTCACAGAAACCCTATACAAGCATGTTAATACCTACAGAGGCAGCTGTAACCGCCAGGAAGAAGTACAGAACTAACAAAAAAACAAGCCACCCTGGTGGAATCACAAAAATTAATAGGCTGTATAACAGGAGGAAGAAAATCATGGCAAAAATTAGAAGGTACAGCACCCAGCTGGACAAAAGCACCCTTACACTAAAACAAATTTGGCCTCCCATGCCAAAGACAACCACAAAGCATTATTTAGTTATGTCCACAACCTCAATGGCAATACACAATTGTGTGTAAAGCTCATTGTGAATGGAGCCACCTGTACTGAGCCAGATGATGTAGCAAATCTCCTGGCTGATAAATTCAGCTTCAACTTTAACCCTTTCTCCCCCTCTACCTTCCCTTGGGAAACAAATACAACTTCCCCAACTATCACAAGGGAACAGGTCCATAATGCTCTCTCTAAGACCAAGAACACTGCATCAATGGGCCCAGACAACATCCCAGGATGCTTTTTAAATAGCATGAAACATGACCTGTCAGGGCCTCTGGAATTACTATTTAACTGCAGCTGCCAAACAGGCTGCGTCTCATGAATGGAAAAAAGGCAACAGTCATCCCTCTGCACAAAGGCGGGCCATCTACAGGCCCTGAAAACTACAGACTTAAGTCTCACTAGTCTTATACTGTATGTAAAGCCATGGAAAGAATCATGGCGATAAACAGATCTAGTAAACCTCTAAGGGCAGATTATGCCTACTCAACCTGGTGGACTTCTTTGAGAAGATCACCAAAGCAATGAAAGAGGGAAAACTCATTCACACTGCCTATCTTGATCTGGCCAAGGCATCTGACACATTAGCCCACTCAGGCATTGACAAACTCAAGAGGTTACGTACAAATCCGTATGTCACCCGGTGGATAGCCAAATGGCTCACAGAAAGAACCCAGGAAGTTAGAATTGGGGAGTCCACCTCTACAAAGAGCTCCTTTTTGGCATTTACTTTTCAGAAGTCAAGGCCAATGTCAGTGGTCACTGGCTGACTCAATTTGCAAAGGACTGCAAATCAGGAGCGGTCACTGAATCTCACACTGACAAATGTTCTCTACGAGGGAATGACAAACAACTGATGTCAGAGCCATAGACTAAAATTAAAGGCCAAGAAATGCATTATTTTTATTTTACATTTGACTGGAAGGTCCAACTGGATGCATGTCCATTTTCAGCGGAGGCCTGGGAAGAAAAGCTCCACAGTTAAATTCAAGCAAAATAAGGTATACAGAAGCATTCAAATTTACATAGACAGTAGCAGTAACATAGTATTCAAGGTTAATTCAGGTCAACATAGCTAGTAATTAAACTTAACAGACAAGTGTCAACACAAAGAAGCTTAAGATTTAAAAATTACATAGACTGTACACATTTTCAATTTTAGGTTAGGCATTACATAATGGTGAACATTGTGAGTAGGGATAGCATTAGGGTTTGATAAAGTAGTAAACCAGTATCCTTTGGGAAGTCATCCATCCCTGGCAATTATATTGGCGACACACCCCCTAGAGTTGACCCAGTAGTCAGGGACTTAGGGACACACATAGATAGCAATCTAGCCTTTCACCATCATATGTGCCTGCAGTGGTGAGGAAATCATTCTATGTTGTGCAACTTATAAACAAACAAAGGTATGGCATCCAAGTCCAAGGAAGTCATTGTTCCACTGTATTCGGCATTCATCAGATCTATCATGGAGTACAATGCCCACTTTGTTATGTACCTAACCAGGCATATCCAACTGGAATGTCCACAGAGGTTCCTCACTAAAAGAATACAGGGCACAAGTAATGTGTCCTATGCAGACCGCCTCAAGGCCCTACCCTGTATTCTGCCTCCTACAGGCTTTTGAGGGGAGATCTATGCCTGGCATTTTTAGATCCCACTCTAATGGGCCTCCTGCATATCCACAAAATGTATAGCACCAGAATGACCCATTCTAAAGACTTAAACCTTGCCTGTGACCTACTGGAGAGATAGGTAGGTATCCCAGAGAGTACCCAGTCTATGGAACAGGCTCCTCATCCATGTGAAGCACAGTTCCTCCCTAACCCAATTAAAGTCCAATTCAGACAATTAGATGGGAAACTGGAAAGTCATCCCTGGTTTGGCACCTATGTCTAATGGACACAGGCAACCTGTAAATGGTTCATCTTCCAGGCCCATGCTTACACTCAAGGGCATCAGAACTTGTCAGAGATTTGGGATGCATAGCTAGGCTTAAAAAGGCCTTTGTTATAGTTAGCCTAGTACACTACTAGGCACCTATACAACACAATTATGTTACTCAAATTATGACACTACAGCCATTCCAACAGTGATTCTTTAGAGAAGGTGGAGGACTCAGTAAGTGACCACTTTAAATGTTTAGCACTGCAGTGATAGAAGTGTCATACTAAACCATCACATAATATAAAGCCAAAAGATATTTATGATTTTCTTCTGCAACGAGGTTACTCACTACTAAAATACAAGCTACAGTGGAACATGACTTGCTATTAAAATACAACCTAGAGTGGAACGTGACTCAAGTAAAGTGGTTCTACAGAGCATCCGATCACTGTTCTAAGGAAATAAACGTTCATGGGACTACACAATAAAACAAACAGCAAGGGTGGAAAGCAAAAGAGTTGTCAACCAATGCTTTGCTTAACCAGAAATGATTCTGCAACTAAAATACCATTACATCAGCGATGCAACTCGTGGTGGCTTAATTGCCTTCATTATACAGATTTGGACAACTAGAACACCTTTGTAAGATAACTTAAAGCCACACACACTATCCGAGAATTTAGAAACTACATGGTCAGTGTAGTCACCAAACAAACAAAAACAGCAATTAATATCCACTGCCTAAAGCCAGAAGAGGTGAATTTATCCAAAGTTCCAAAACCTCTCTTATTACAAAAAAAACATAAGAGGGATTACGGGTGGTGATAAAATTATCTTTAAAGTTTTTTTCTGCCAAACACCCTAAACATTAAACATCAAACACAGTAGGTGACTAAAAAAAGTTAAAAACACTCATGATGCGAACATGACTGAGCTCACTGATTGTGTGCCCCCGGGAGATATGTCCCTAGCCATAAGCAGCATTCTGCCATCATGCAGAATGATGCCTCAATACAAACAGAAAATGATTAACTTTAACAATTGGCTTAGTTTCTGGTGTCATTCCAGGGGGATCCAGTACCTGACAGCCTGGGAAGATATGATCGACAGACCACAATGCTTTGCCAGAGACTGCCTGCATCCGTCTCTCCTAGGCTTCAGGCTTCTGGCAAAGACTCTTGCCTCCCCCATAGTGTCCTTTTTAGGAAGTCCCGAGGTAGATAAAACAAACATAAAAATTTAAACAAAATGCAAACTAAAGGTCATGCTGTTAAACGCTAGGAGACTAAACATGAAACTGCGCTCACTGCAAGCATTCTTAACCCTGGAAAACACTGACATCTGTGCAGTCACAGAAACCTGGTTCAAAGCTGCGTAAAGCACCCCAGACTTAGCTGGTTACTCATCCTATCATACATTCAGACCCCAAACTGTGGGCAGTAAAGCCAAAGGAGGTGGAGTTTCAATAAACATTAAAGACATACACCTCCAGGCTGGTCAAACACTATGACACACAGGAGACACTCCAGGTGGAGTTAACCACTGACAAGACCCCTAGTCAAATCATAGCTACCTACCGGCCTCCAAATCTGCCTCAAGACGTCCTATCCGCCTATTGGGACTTGTTCGAATCTATCAAGATTCAATCCTTTACCCTGGCCCTGGGTGATTAACTTCCCAAGCATAGATTGGAAGAACTACTCATGCCAGAACAAACACTCCCAGAGATTCCTCGATTTTTTCAATGCAAAACCTTGGAACGGCCAGTTGATACCCCCCCAAGAGGTGATAATATCTTGGACTTTGTATTAACTAACATGAGTAACCACTGCATCATCCCTACAGTATCCTCCCTGGTAAGATCTGACCATAAAGCAGTCACTTTCGAAGTCATCCCCCCAACCCACCTCTAGGTGGAATCAGACATAAAAACTTCTCCAAAGACGATTACAGCCTCCTGAGGTATGGTATAAACAGCTTCACAGCCCCCTCCCCTCTGTAGAAACTGGCACCAGTATCCAAAACTACACCAAAGCACTATACGAGTAATGATATAAATGCATGAACTCAGGAAAACCCAACAGGACGTAATCATCATCCACAAGGAAGAGTAAACCTGTCTGGTGGACATTGGATATAAATAAATTACAACTAAAAGGAAAAAATTGCTGTCCAAAACCAAGAAGGAGCAGGTACCCAATTGGAAGTCATGTTTCCTTAGCCTGAACAAGCAAATAAGAGCACGAGAGAAATCCTCACAAGCAAAGTCCAAATTGGCCACATCTAAAGACAATCACAAGGCCTTCCTCACATACGTCTGCAACCTCAAAGGAAGCACCCAGAGCTGTTCAGAACTGGTGGTCAAGGACATCATATATACAAATGCCGTAGATATAGTAAACTTGCTGGCTAACAGATTCAGCAAAAACTTCACCCCTCTGTCCATCCCCAGTACCTGCCCACTTTCCCTTTTATCCCAGGAACAGGTCATCACTGCTATCTCAAAGGCGAAAAATACAGATTCCATGGAACCCAATAACATACCAGGCTGCATCCTTTGTGAACTCTGGCAGGAAGTTGTAGTACCATTAAGCACCCTTTTTAACCAAAGCTTCAGTACCAGCTTCGTCCCAGCTGAGTGGAGGACAGCCACTGCCACCCCATTACACAAAAGTGGAGCATCCACCGATCTGAGAAACTACAGACCCAACAGCCTAACTAGCCTGATTTGCAAGGCCATGGAAAGGATCATGGACTTCATTAACAAGGACATTGGCATCCTCCAACCACTCAGTCCCACAGAGTTTAGCCGCAACAAGGAGAGGTCATGTCTGCTAAGTTTGGTCGACTTCTTTCAGACAGCCACCAAAGTCATGGACGAGGGGAAGACAGTGCACACAGCCTACCTTGACCTAGCCAAAGCCTTTGACACTATTCCCACTTGGGCATAATAGATATACGGATTAATGCCTAGTTGGGAGAGTTTGTTACCACATGGGTAGCAAAGTGGCTCAATGATGGAACCCACCTAGTCAAAAAGCAGTAGACTTGTAACAAGCGGCGTACCCCAGGATTCGCTCTTGGGGCCTATTTGGTATATACTTTTCTGAGGTGCAGGCCAAAACCAGTGGGCTATGGCTGACCAAGTTTGCAGAGGACTGCAAGCTGGGTGCAGTCATCAATTCCTCTAGTGATTTAGACATCCTCGATGAGGGTCTCACTCAGACAAGTGACTGGTGCCAGAAACATGGCCTCAAGCTGAATACCAAAAAATGCATCATTCCCTTTTGGAAGAGGGACATCCCCACAAATCACCACATTAATGTCCTAAGCATGCAATCAGTCATTAGGGACTTGGGCACCCAGGTAGATAGCAACCTGACTTTTGACCACCATGTTGCTTCTGTCGCACGGAAAGCCTTCTACATGGCCCACCTCATAAGTAAGGGTATCTCATCCAGCGACAAGGAGGTCATAACATCCCTGAGTACAATGCCCCACTTTGGCATGTACTTGGCAAAGCACATGCAGCAGGTGGAGAGACCACAGAGGTTCCTCACCAGGAGAGCCCAGAGCCTCAAACATCTACCATACACAGGCCAAAAACCCTATCCCTCTACTCAATTTCATACAGACTCCTCAGAGATGACCTCTGTCTAGCACACAAGGCTGGGACTTGCTGCATTTCCACAAGTCAAGCTCCACTCGAACATATGCGACCTCAACCTGAAATGTGACATCAACAGGACTTGTTGGCGGGACAAATTTGTGTCTCAGACTTCCCTCATCTAAGGAATAGACTCCCTCTCCACTTCAAGCAGAGTGCTTCTTTACCTCTTAAGCACAACCCGGATAACTGGATGGAAAACAGAAAATATATCCCTGAGATTCCATCAGTGTTCCTCTGGACAGGGGCATCGGGTGCCAACTTGTCTAAACATGGGCTAAACTCTTGGCTAGGCTTATAAAATAGCCTAGTAAACACCTATGATCCTATTAACAGGTAACCTTTTAAAAAGTTCACAGTACTGAACCGGGGGAACCCCACTTTATCAACAGCCAAAACACACTTCAAAATATCTTTAAGTTACTGAAATTGCAATTGAAATATACTATAACACTGTTAAAATTACTAAGAACATCAGTAAGCTAACATATGAAAAGCTAGGATGCACCCACTATTTCTTTGCCTATATTATAAGCGACCGACACCGCGCTTTAAAACCTACGCCACAACTTCAATGACAGGTAATCAACGCACACCCATCAGTCACCAACTAAAGCATAATATTCTCGCTCTCCGAGTGTTCATGCACTAATAAGAATGTCATTTTAATCCAATAGACATCTGTAAATAAGAGAGATTTCTCTTGAGCGCAGATTTTCCACTGCGCGGCAATTAGCTTTTAAATAGAACGTCTCAAACTTATCCTTTTCACATAACTATTACTGACCTTCAGTATGAAGTCCACCACAGCCGCAAGACAAGGAAGGAACACCCCGGCCTGCATTGAGAAAGAACGGCCTCTGTAGAACAGATGAGCTATTCTGACAGCATCGCCACATGGACCGGGTAAGGAACCTGGATACGATGGGTACCGCACTAGGAGAGCAAATAGAAACCGGCACAAGTCGACTTGAAGAAGGCAAAGGGACACCAGTGAAGCGAGGCACAGAGCATAAAGCCTTAACAAATGACCTAAACATTTTGAAATGAGAAAATCACGACAACCTTTCCAAAGTGATAACCTTACACACAACCCACGTGAAAAAGAAAAGGGCAGACTGACCCCCTCGCCCCGGAACCGGAAATATGGCCAACCTAATATTACATCCCATAAGCTCCCCTCTTAAATGCAGTCTCTGAAACATATATTCTTTATAAAGTATCTGATACGCTCTGTGTATGTATATGTAAACATATACGCACACGCATAGGTATGCTTACAAGTAATACATTATACTCCTTAAATGTACATTATTATGAAAAACATTCCTGATTTTGCGTCTTAAAAAGTGTATGTTCCACGTAAAAAGGGTCTGTCACACTTTCAGTGTTAAGCATTTTTTAACTACAACTAATGCTCATGGTGTGTAATACTGAATCATACTAATTCATCAAAACAACGTTTTATAAGTGCAAAGTAGCATAGTTAACTATCATGTAAGCCTCCTAGCTGAAGCTGTCAGTAAGCTGTTAGTATATGTTCCATATTCTGCTCATTTGCCCTGCATTACGAAGGGTAGTGTTCCACATTTTGGAGATGGAAGGTTGGAAAAACTATGAAATGTATACGTTAATTACATAAATACCTCCACAAATTTGTGTGTATATGTCTGTGTATTTTATATATTGATTTTATATATATGTGTGTGTGTGTATATAGGTAGACGTATACACATGTATATGTATGCAAGTATATAGGCTCGTAGATAAGTACTAGGCAATCGGTGTGCAGACCATTGCAGACATTGCTAATGAACCACATCCAGTAGTTCCCGTAAGGATGGTTATACAAGATAGACCAAGGGAGAACTGGAGGCTACCCATCTGTTTATCTGAAAGGTAGCAAGGGTTATACACTATTTGACAAGTAGTGGAAGTTCGTTCTAGTAGTGGGAATAGGTTGGGATATGAACATTCAGACTAATGTGTCTTATTTATGAGTTGATGAAGGTTTGGTTCCTTTAACTAGGTATTTGAGGAACCATTTGCTCTGTGAAGGAACAGAAAGTCTAAAAGGATTGAATCTGTGGGTTGAAAGGCTAAACACAGATCCCTACAGGAGTATATAAGAAACTAAGTCTAGAGAGGGGATGACTTTGGAAATTAGATGAACCTGATACAAGGTTTTTAGAGCTAATGGGGGCACATGATAGTCAAAACATAGAATCATAGGAGATTACTAGGCTATTGACCCGGAGGTTATTTTAAGCCTACTTCCAAAAGGAAAATGGCAACCAAGGAACCAGTCTGCTAATAATTTATTATAAACACATACACATTATATCTTTACTTTCCATCTACCAGCTTTTCATCTAGTTAAACTCTTCATTTTTAAATAATATAATATGGAACAGGTCTCATTCAAACTTGGGTATTGACAGACATTAAGCCAAAGCTGCCATAATAACTCAAGCTTTTCTAATAAGAGGGAGCTGGGACCACCCCTAATATCTGGCATGATCTGATCAATGGCTCTAAACTTAAAACTATGTGTGGGAAACCTTGTTATGTGTCTAGCTAGAACATTTTATAGGTTCATAGGTTGGTACTAGGCTATCGGCCCTAAGGCCTATGCAAGCCTAGCCATAACAATTCCCTGGAATTTTTTTCCCACAATATTTACTTCTCTGGGCCCCTGTCTAGCAGGGTGACTGACATGATCCCCGGGGTGAATTTCCTATCTCCCATCCAGTCATCAAGGTTCCTTTTGAAGAGGGCCAATGAGGTGCTCTGCTTGACATGTATGGGCAGTCTATTCCAGAGTATGGGGAGTCTCTGGGTCAGGAACCTATCCCTCCAGCATGTTTTGTTCATTGTGATGATAAGGTTTAGATCCCTGAAGCGTGTGGCTCTGAGGGATTGGGATTTCTTTAAGTGGAGCATGTCCAACAGCTCAGGGTTTGACATGACCTTGTATGTTAAGCAGAGATCACCTCTGAGTAGACGATATGCCACAGAGTATAGCTGGAGTTTTTTTAGACGGTCAGCATATGGCATCTGCTTTAGGCCTGTGATTCGTTTAGTGAGGTATTTCTGTGGCCTTTCCAGCTGTTGCAGATGTCTTGTGAGGTACATACCAAATGGGGCATTATACTCTATAATGGGTCTAATGAGGGATGAGTACAGCGGGACAATGACCTCCTTTTTTCTGGATGAAAAGCCCTTAGTGATGAGGTGTGCCACATAGAAGGATTTCCTGACTGTTGTGGTGATGTGGTTATCGAAAGTGAGACCAGTGTCCACTTGTGTCCCTAAATCTCTCATCACACTTTTGATGTTTAGTGTCCTGCCACCTATGTGATAATTCATGGGCACATGTTTTTTTCCAAAGGGGATGACTATACATTTCTTGGCATTAAGCTTGAGCCCATGGCTCTGGTACCAGGCATCTGTTTCTGTAAGGCCCTTTTGTAGAATATCCACATCATTTGGGGATTCAATAATGGCTCCCAGTTTGCAGTCACCTGCAAACTTTGTTAGCCAGAGTCCCTTAGTGTTGGCCTGTACTTCAGAGAAGTAGATGCCAAACAAGAGTGGTCCCAGGACTGAACCCTGAGGTACTCCACTTGTCACTTGTCTGGAGCTGGACTTGGAGTCAGCTACTTTTACAGTCTGGGTTCTGTCAGTAAGCCAGTTGGCAACTCATCAAGTGATGTAGGGATTTATGCCCAGCTTAGTAAGTTTATCTATGATTCCAGAGTGGGGGATGGTGTTGAAGGCCTTGGTGAGGTCCAGATAGGCTGTGTGGACCTCCTTACCTTCTGGAGACCGACTCGAAGAAGTCAATCAGATTCAGGAGACAAGATCGGCCCTTCACAAACCGAAACTGGGTGGGGTCCAGTGTCTGGAGGTTGCCAATGTCTTTGTTTATAAGTTCCATGATAATGCGTTACATGCCCTTGCAGATCAGGCTTGTCAGACTGATGGGACGGTAGTTCCCGGGAGCCAAGGTGGATCCTCCCTTGTAGAGCGGGATAACTGTAGCTGTGCACCACTTAGTGGGCACGAAGCCTGAGGTGAGGCTATGATTAAACATGACACTTAGGTGGGGTGTCAGTTCATTTTGTAGTTCATGTAGTACACAGCCTGGGATGTCATCTGGGTCCCATGGATGCTGTATTCTTAGCTTTGGAGAGTGCTGTTTCTACCTGTGTGGCTGTGATTATCAGAATTTGGCAATCTTTTGAGATGGGCCCTTTAGGGGGTGAGAGGGGAGTGAAGTTAGCACTAAATCGATCTGCCAGGATATTGGCAATATCCTTGGGATCAGTATATTTAATGCCATTCTGTTGTAGTTCAGAGCAGATACCTTTCCTTTGTTAATACTGTAAATATGTTCATACACACGGTCCCTTAATTTCTGGTCTGTTTTCCCGATATAGAAAGCTGTGCATAGTTGGCATTGGGCTAGGTATACTGTCTTCTTTGAATTACTATTAAATGTTTTCTTTATAGAGTATGTTATACTTCTAATATTAAACATTTGGCCTGTTTCCATGTATTTACAAAAATTACACATCTCACATTTATACGTTCCTGTGTTCCTTACCATACTAAGTGTACTAGTTTCCAAGAAATTTTTCACTCATGTGTGGGTTGGTTTTGATGGATTTGGAAGAATATATACAGAAAATGAAACAGTTGTTAGAAAGTGACACATGAGAAAGTGAGTATGAATGAACTTAACGTGGCATATGGGCGCATTAAATCATATATTAATGACATGTTTATTGAAGCCTCTATAGACGTGAACATGTTTAACTTTCTATCAACATTAGCTCCTAGAGTCCCAATATTATTTGGTACTCCTAAAATACACAAAAGTGTTTCCAACCCACCCATGAGGGCACTAGTGGATGCAAGGCATTCTATAATGTACTCAAGTATTAAAGTAGTAGACTCCATACTGAAGAACTACATTAGCCAAAAGCTCCAAATTTGCCGTGATTCATGTTTTTTCTTGGTAGAGATAAATGCACTAAAACTTAATAGAAAGTGCAACTTCCTGACAATGGAAGTCAGGGATTTATACACTTCAATCCCCCATTTAATAAGGATAGAATGGATCTCACATATGATGAGACTAAGGGGTGTCCCTCAAACGGAAGTCAGCCTTATAGAGCAAAAACCTGACATCATCCTTACAAATAATTTCATTACTTTTGATAATGAGTTCTATTTACAAAAAGTGGGGGTAGCAATGGGCTCCCCATGTGTAGGCTGCGAGTTTTGCTAACTTGGTGATGGCCCATTGGGAATGTGAATTTATTATGAACAACAGTGATATTAATGACCAAATATATTTCTACACACATTTCTCAGATGATATATTTATTATACTAAAAGGAGACGAAAGTGTAGCTTCACAACTGGTCCATTATTTCAATAATACAACACTTTTTTTGCAGTTCACCAATAATTAACACCAGGAAAGTATCACATACTTAGATATAGAACTAAAGAAAGATAGAGTCCAGTTTAAATACATGGCTAAGATCTATAGGAAAAACACCTACTGAAATACATTCTTGCATTATACTAGCTCACACCCACACCATCAGAAAAGGTCAGTAATTAAAGGCCAGTTAGTCAGAGTGGCAAGAATGGTTACAGTAGATGAGGAATTTATTGAAGAATGTGAAACTTTACGACAGATATTTTTGAGGAGGGGTTACCCAGACCCATTAATACTTCATTTGGTCACTGAAGTACATGGTAAGAGAAACAGAGGCTTCTGTGAACCAATCCTTAACAGAGAGGGTACACAAGGAAGTGTAGTAGCCTTGAGTAATCAAGGTAGTCAAGGTAGTGAGGAACGAAATGACATGAGTCAACTGAGTTCAAAGAGTAACAATAGTAGATTTATATTAAGTTTTATTACCCCATTACAGTATATATGCACCAGATGTTAAAAAAGTAATTTTCAAAAACTGGAACCTTTTATCGGGTGACCGAGATATTATAAACAAGCTAGGTGAACTCCATACGGTCAGTTTCAGAAGAGGGCACAACATGAAAAATTTCTTGGAAACTAGTACACCTAGTATGGTAAGGAACCCAGGAATGTATAAATATGAAATGTGTAATTTTTGTAAATACATGGAAACAGGCCAAATATTTAATATTAGAAGTATAACATACTCTGCAAAGAAAAAGTTTAATTGTAATTCAAAGATGACAGTATACTTAGCCCAATGCCAACTCTGCACAGCTTTCTATATCAGGAAAACCAAAAGGAAATTAAGGGACCGTGTGTATGAACATATTTACACTGTTAACAAAGGAAAGGTAGAAAGTGCTCTAGCTAGACACATAACAAGTTTTCCCACACCTAGTTTTAAGTTTAGAGCCATTGATCAGATCATGAGTGGTTCCAACTCCCTCTTATTAGAAAAGTTTGAGTTATTATGGCAGCTTTGGATTAATGCCTGTCAACACCCAGGTTTGAATGAGACCTGTTCCATATTATGTTATTTAAAACTGAGTTTAACTAGATGAAAAGCTGGTAGATGGAAAGTAAAGATATAATGTGTACGTGTTTATAATAAATTATTAGCAGACTGGTTCCTTGGTTGCCGTTTTCCTTTTGGAAGTGGTATTTGTGGATTTTACCTAGTATTTCGTGTCATTTTAAGCATAGCCATTTCAACTCAATGTAATACCATAGAGGTCAAAAACCTTCAAAACAACAAAAAACAACCTGATATGAACCACTGCTAACTCCCAAAGTCAGTACAACAATGAAGTCCAAATGACAAACTCCAATAATGAAGTGGAAAATTTTTTATTGCATTAAGCTACAATCCGAAACTCCCACACCTGGCGCATCTGTCACCTTCCCCGCCAATCAAGAGGACCCTAAAAACTAGAGCATATGCCTTAGATTAAAAGACTCAGTTATAAATAAATTATATATATACTTAAAAAACATAAAGTAAAAAATATATAAAATATATATGTAAAAAATTCCTAATGACACTGAATCCAACATTGTGGCCAAATCCTACCCCTCACGAACACGAGAAGGGTAGAAACTCATTGGCAACAGCTAAATCAGCACCAACCAACAAGGAACACGGCGACTCCAAGCACCGCATCCATACATCGGGCAATCACCTCAAGTGTGCCTGCACCAAAGTAGAATAAAATAAAACAAGTATTTCGACCATCCATGAAAGGTCAAAATATCACTACCAATACACATAACTCCAAAACTGTGCATCCGACCACAAAGCATAAACACAAATGTGTAAAAGTATGGTCCATGCACCTCTGTATCAATACATGGCGAAATCCTACCCCTCATAAATAACGAAGGGCTATGGCTCACCAACAATAGCTGAATCAACACCAACCAACCAGAAACAAGACGGCCACGAGCACCACACCCATACATCGGGCGATCACCCCAGGCACGTCCACAACAAAGCAACGCAAAATCAAACACATATTTCAACTATCTATGAAAGGTCAGAGCTCGGGGCCATCTAACTTTTTATTAAGTGATAACCGGTCAAACTTTCAAGCCCCTCCAAATCCAGATAACACAGCAGACTATGCAGAATTATTTACGAAAGCTCTGTACAGCCATGTCAATGACTGCATATAGGGGTTGCTGTGCTTACAAGAAGTACGCCTAAAAATAACCTCTTAAAAAAAAATACCCTGGTGGAATCCAAAATTTTAAATGGGTTATACAACATAAAGAAAAAGTCCTATCTTTTATTTATTGTATTTTATTTACATTTGTTTACTGGGAAATTCAAACTGGACATGGGTCCTTGTTCAGCGGAGGCCTGGAGAGAAAAGCTCCACAGAAAGACAGGGTAGATGGTAAACAACAATCAAGGTATGAATACAGTAGAGGTGATCATGACATGGAGAAATACAGGAGCAAATTTGGTACAATTGAGTAGTGAGCTCTAAATTACAAACATTGCGAAATCAGATGTAAAACACAGTGCTACAAATTTTCAAACAGTAACTAGACAACAGTAATAATAGACTAAATGAATAAATCCTGGAAGGATTAATGAGCAGTGAGTAATCTTCAGTTCAGTTTTATAGTGATAGAGGGGATACTCTAAGTCTGGGAAAGTAGAGAAGGGTTAAAGGGGGGGTTATTAGATGGGGTTAGGACAAGGACTAAGCCAGTGAGAACTTGGGTGAGATTTAAGTGCAGTCTTGAAAAGACTGCAGGAAGGAAGGGTAGTTATGGTAGTGGGAAGGTTGTTCCAGAGCTTGGATATAGCGCAGGAAAATAGTGCTTCACCTGCTGAGTTTTTGGCTTTGGTGACCTGAAGTAGATCTTTGTTGCAGGAGCACAGTGGTCTGGAAGAGTAGTAGGGTTGGAGAATTGTATGGAGTGATGGGATTCGGAGAGGGTGGTTTACTAGTTTATGAACAAAGGTGAGTTGAGTTTGGTGTAGGAGATGAGGAAGTTCAAGCCAGTCAAGGTCTCTAAGGGAGACACAGTGGTGGCTGTGGTAAGAGGCACCCATGGCAAATTTTGCGATTTTTATTGTAGCAGGCTTTGAGTTTGTGTAGGTCTGACTGTCTAAGATTTGTAAGTATGGGAGATGCATAGAGTAAGGTGGATATTAGTTAGGAATTGGCAATAGAGATTCTTGCTGGTTTGGTGAGGTATTGTCTGCTTCTATATGACACCCAGTTTTTTGTGAACTTTTTTATTGTTAGTGATATGTGGGTGTCAAATTTGAGATAATTGTCAATCTGTACACCAAGCATTTTTGTGCGAACTGTTGGTGAAATGGAGGTATTATCCTTGGCTTGAATAGTGAAGTGTGGGATGTTTGGGGTAGATTTGGAGGATTGGAAGATGAGGAGTTTGGTTTTATTTGGCTTGAGGAGAAGCTAGCTTAAGTTTGAGAGAGTTTAACTTGCTGGTCCAAGTCCAACAAAACAAATTTGAGGTAAACCATATCATCCCAGGCCAAGGAGAACCAATAGTCTTCTTTAGCTATATCTGAATACTCAAAGATGGTGCACAAGTGTGCCAAACTGTTAGAGATGTCACATTTATGGAACCAGGAGATGTAGCAGATCTCCGAATGACAAATTCAGCTCCAACTTTACCCTGCTCTCACCCCCAATCGCCCCCCAGGAAGTACCATTTAACACAATTCCCTCCAACTATCAGTACTAAGCAGGTCTTAGATGTGCTCTCTAAGGCAAGAATAAAGTTTCAATGGGCCTTGATTAACGTCTAGGATACCTTCTAAAATTGCTGAAAAGTCACATCATGGCCACTGGTGTCACTAATCAATGATAGCCTTTGCCCAGGCTTCATGCCACGCAAATGGAAGACTGTTCCCCCTCATACAGATGGGTGACAATTGCGATCAATGGATCCCAGGAACTACAGACCCATTAGTCTGACTAGTCACTTATGCAAAGCCATGGAAAGAAGTATGGAAATGATTAACAATGACATAGGAAACCTGACACTGGAACCAACTCAGTTTGGTTTCATCAAATGCAGTTCGTGCCTGCTGAACCTGATGGACATTCTTGAGAGGGTCACCAAGGCAGTTGCTGAGAGGGAAAACAGTGCATAGGTCACCAAGGCAGTGGATGAGTGGTAAACAGTGCACACTGCATACCTTGACCTAGTTCAGGCATTTGATACAATACTCCACTCTGGCATTGTAAACCAGCTCACAAAGGGGTTTATGCCTAATTCTGTAACTTTTGGATAGCCAACTGGCTTGTAGGCAGGACCCAGAAAGTTAAGATTGGGGAGACCAGCTCCAAAAATAGGCCAGTCGTGGCATCCCTCCCAGGGCTCTGTGCTGGATCAGATCCTCTTTGGCATCTGTTGTTGTGTTTGTTTGGAAGTCCTGGGCAATGTCAAAGGCCTCTGCCCCCCCCCCCAAAAAAGCTACTAATGTTCTAACACACATGACTGATGCCAAAGGCACAGCTTAAAACTCAGTGCCAAGTATGGTTGAGAGGGAAAGGTGGAAGCAACTGCCTAGCCCAGGGTGCAGTGATAGACTGAAGAGCATGAAGTAATGACCTGGAATGTGGGAAGAAGCGAGATCAGATCCAAGGAGTACAACAGGTTTCTCTAATGTATTCCTCAACTTCACTGCCCTTTTCCTCCCTATTTACATTGTCCTCTGTAAAGCAACAACAATAAAGCATTTACAATTTTTATAATTCCCCTTACTTCTGTAACAGAAGCCTACCTTCTCATACTGTGATGGTTTCACTTACAAAATGATTCTCTCATGTTTGAATAAAGCTTGCTGGAGTCACCCAATTATTGACATCATCGAGGCCAGGCATTGCAGGTACTTTTTTTTTTTTTATCAGTTCCCTCCCCCAAAGTGACATCACCACAGCCGTCATCTGATTCTAACTAAAATAATAAGACCCACCCATTCTGTGATGTCATGGCTTCCTTGTCCTTCCCCCAGCCTGAGTGCTGTTCATTTTATTCAGTAGTAGTGTAGTAACACCGATGTTTGGAAACACAGAAATTTGGTATGCATACTTGTACATTCTGCATGACAAATGATGCTTAGGTGGTGTATCGCTTGCATACTTCTCTGTTGTATTTGCACCAGATACTGCTAGTGTGCAGTGCAGGAATAGAAAGATTAAAACATTACCCTGGTATCAGAGGTGGCAGTGCAACATATTCATAGTGGCTTAACATGAGAGTAGCTCTAAGCAAGCACTATGTGAAACCTGAACAAGCACCTAGAATTATTCAGTGCAGCTTCCACACCTTAAGTCTGAAAATAAATTTACATACTCACATGAACAGGAGTAGCTGCATATTGATGGCTAAAGGTGTATGGGCATGTCGGTTGGTTACTACACTGCAAAACTGGTATGTAATGGTGGAGATATTTGGAAGGCATGAGCAAATATGCCAGTATATTAAAGCTATAGCACCAATTGAACTGGAGGCTGGCAAATAGATTTAGTAAGGGATTTTGTCCATGCACGAATATTTCAACAGTGATTCTTTGCAGTGGCATCCATTATCTGATTCAAGGTAAGTTAACCTTGATGTCCTTTATTTAAAAAAAAAATCAATAAAAAAAATTACTTTGTTATGTGACTTCTGGACACAAGAAAAAGGAAGGGGAAATATAGCAATGTAGTTTGTATGTACAAAGACAAATCCAGTGACACTGCAAAAGTTTTTTTTTTTTTTTTTTTTTGCAAACCAACCAGTGGAGTAAAAACACATGAAGGCAAACACTGCATACCAACACACTTTGCACATGTAAATCTTAATTTTTAACAAGGTGGAAGCATGAAGTGATACCTTAACACTTAAATTAATAAAGATCTAAATTGGTTAATAGTATAAATGTTTTATTCTTTAGCTCCTTGGTGCAAGACCTTACTGGATGTGATTGCAGTCAAGTAAGGTCATGGTTATAGTGCAGCAAAAAAATGTCCCCTCTAACAAAGGAAATGCTAGAGCAAAGATTAAATTACATGAGTCAAGCACCCTGCTGAGATCTGCCAATCAATGGAATTACCAGGTCAAATTACCCTCTGGACTTTGACAGCTAGGGAAGCTAAGTGTTATGGGGGAGGGGAGAAGTAAATGGACTGGAATTCATTGTCTCACAAATTAGTGCCATTTAAACTAAATTAGAAAAAAAGGCAGCAGTAAACAGCACTTTGAGTGTGTTTTGTGGCATTTGCACTGTTTCTGTTTTAAGTAGACATCCAGCAGCAGGGAATGTTACTTACACTGTTCTATTTTACTCAGTACTTTGTACGCATGCAACATCTAGGAAATGACAGGAACTTTAGGCAAACGGAGGCCTGCATGATGGAAGATTTTTGAGCCAAACAATGATATCTGGGATACTGGATGGCAACCTGATTTATTCAAACCACGTCAATATGCCAGCCTCCAGGTGGTCAGAGTCTGGAATTACATATAAAAATATTTAAAATCCTGTAATAATCCCAGAGTGCTGTTAAAGTATAGGAAACATCATTCCATGATGTTTTAAACATGTTTTTTGAGTCTGTGGGTGCGGTATTCCTTAGGAGCAGAGTTATCAAAGCATGCTTAAGAGAAAAGGTAGATGTGTGTCGCTTGTCTGGTCAGGATAAAATAAACTAACATTCATGGGTTTTGTTAAAGCAGTTTTATTGCACACAAACGCATCAGAAATGAAGCTTTGTAACTTGTGTAGAAGTGTGGTAGGCAGTCTAACACTCTCTCTGGCTGTTCTCTCAAAATGGTACTTCTGCCTGCACATGCTTACTATTTATATGTACGTGCTACATCTGGAAATGCTTCTTAAAAGGTATATACACACGCTCTGATCTACATCCTCCCTCTTTGAGAAATAGTCCATATACAAAATGACAATTCAATGACATGCAATTTACAAAAACGATTTTTTGAAACATGCAGTTTTACAGAACTAGTTATTGACATTCAATTGTACAAAATTAGATAAACACAAAACAATTTATGTCCAGGTTGCTGTGTATTTTTTACACTAGGTCTTGAAATCATGACCTGACAGTGTATAACAAGTCAGAATTGGATCTAGCAACAGGGACTGTCTTCAAGGAATGTTTAACTTTGGGGACAACTGGATAAAGTCCCACTCTTTTTTTTTTTTTAGCAAATCTCTGAAACAATTGACTGGTAAACTGAGGACCATTGTCAGAAATAACTTTGTGTGTGGGCTACCGTAGACCAAGAGATGACGTTTCATCTTGGTAATAACAGCACTGGATGTTGGGTAGCAAATCTATCTCCAAACGAGTTTGAATAAGTCTACCAATACTGAGTAATGTTGACTGTTCCACTCAAATATGTCAGTTGCTACTGTTGACCAAGGTAGTTCAGGAATTTGGCTTAGCTGAAGTGACTCTTTTTTTGCAAATGCGGCTTAGTACTGTTGTACACTGAACAAGAAGAAAACACTTTTTATCACTGTCTTTTGTTACAGAAGGCCAAAATACTAGGCCTTTTGCCCTTCTTTTGGTAGAATCAGAAGCTGAGTGGCTATGATGTAAAATCTTAATGTAGTCCCATTGTAATGAAGTAGGAACAACTTTTGGACCTTTGAGAATGGTACCATCTTTCATAAACCTCTCATCTCTGTATGGAAAATAAAGGTTGTACTTCTGGCGGTACACAGGATTGCTTTGATGACCTTAGTGGTTGAGCTTTTGCAAAATTGGATCAGTCTCTGTATAATCTCTTGGCTCAAACAGTCTTGTGGTAGAAAAAGTATGCACTTCAAAGTCAAAATTCTCTGCAGCAAGCTGTTTTGTGGTATTTCTGGGTAAGGTATCAGCCAGGTAAAGAAGATTTACCCTCTGTATAGACTATTTTGAAATTGTACTTCTGTAATTTGAGCATCGTTCTTTGTAGTCTTGCTGGAGTGGAATGCATACTCCTCTTTTTTAAAATAGTGAGTAGAGGTTGATGGTCAGTTTCTATCTTAATAGCTCGGCCGTACATATAATCATGGAACTTGAAACATGCAAACTCAATTGCCAAACCTTCCTTCTCAATTTGGGCATATTTCATCTCATACCTCAAAAAGAGTAAATATGCGAAACTAATATAATAAATAAATGATAAAAACAGTCCAGGCCACAAACAGAGGTGTAAAATCCTTTGTATTTCCTTTATATTTCCACAGAACTCACAGAAAATACCACAAATAACACAGATAAGCGCTTTCGTCTAATAACATAGACTTCATCAGATGAAAGCACTGGTACTACTAGCGTCTTTATATAGTGAACATCAATCAACACAATCAATTAAAATTTAGAAGTTTAAAATTTTAAAGTGCCATAACACTTCACATTATAATGTCCTCTTATAGTGTGTTACATAGTTTGAATACAAACATTTAATACACCATACCCAAGTCACTCACAAATAAATACAAAATGAAAAATATGAATAATAAAAATATGAAAAGAAAATGTGTGAAAAGTGTATAAAAAGTGTGTACTGTATTCTAAGAAATTACACACTTTCAGCTTTTTTATGTAATACGGATTTTATGCTAATATAATCATTTAGGCCGGGTAAAATGTTAGATTTAAACCTAAGCTGCCAAATCAATTCTCTGTATAATAAGGCGTTTTTAATGTCACCCCCTTCCCATAATGGATGTTCTTTAATAATATCAATAATACCAAATTTAAATCCTACAAAGGAGGAACAAGAAATACTGTGTTTATATAAAGCACTTGTTTCCTTGTGTGTCCTAGGGAAAGGGAAGGTCTACAAGGGGGTAGTGAGACCAGCTATGTTATATGGTTTGAAGACAGTGGCACTGACAAAAAGGCAGGAGTAAGAGCTTGACATGGCAGAGTTGAAGATGTTAAGATTTGCACTGGGTGTGATGAGGATGGACAGGATTAGGAATAAGTATATTAGAGGGTCAGCCTAGGTTGGACGGTTTGGAGACAAAGCCAGAGAGGCAAGATTACGTTGGTTTGGACATGTGCTGAGGAGGGATGCAGAGTATATTGGGAAAAAGATGCTAAGGATGAAGCTGCCAGGTAACAGGAAAAGAGGAAGGCCTAAGATAAGGTTTATGGATGTGGTGAGAGAAGACATGCAGGTGGTTGGTGTGACAGAGCAAGATGCAGAGGACAGGAAGAAATGAAAACAGTTGATTTGCTGTGGTGACCCCTAACGGGAGCAGCCGAAAGAAGAAGACACTCACAGGAAATAATGCAGCAAGAAACAAAGGACTTAATGGCACTATAACAGTTTATTACTGTAATGCCCATAGTATTTGTAACGGAGGTCAATAATTGGCATATACACTTCTTCAAGATCAAATTCATATAGCAGTTATAACTGAACTGTGGAATTCTCAAAATCCTATATTCCCTGGTTATACCAAAGTCAAGTGTCTGGGATCAGATAAGAATGGAATGAGAGTGTTACTTTTGGTCTGTAACAATCTACCATTTATTATTTCAGTTAATACTCAGCATGAAACCATCATTGCTGACTTTGTAAATGCCTCCACAAGAGACAGTAACAGAATAATATGTACTTACAGAAAACCCTTCATGAACACATCTTTTCAACACAAATACCTCATTCACCTGGAAAGCTATATAACTCACAAATGTGTGATCTTGATAGGTGATTTAAACTACCCTCAGATAAACTGAACTCTCTACTCCTCCCATAGGAACACTGAACAGGAATGTTTAGACAGTGTCTCTTTTCATAATCTTAAACAAATGATACAGGAATCTACTTTGTCAAATATAATTCTTGGCAACTCAAGCTGGATGCAAGTAGACCCCTGGGTTTAAACGAGAGTATTAATATCAGTAGTGTTCTTAAAATTAGAAGAGCACGTTTATAGATTTATTTGTATACATACTGTGCAAGGTACATTATTGATTGTTCTATGAGATTTGTGATATATTTATTACATTAATACCTATTTATTAAGAACTTTTTAAAACTTTATTAGTGTTCCACTTTAAGAAATGCATTTTATATTGTACTATTTTTTACATCACACTGTTTCAGATCCATTATATATATTCTTATGGACAGTTTTAGAGGATCTAGTTACATGTTTTTAGCTAAAATTGCTCTTTAAATGTGTGTTGTTTTATTTTTGAGATTAATTAACTTTAAATTTGTGGCTAATTAACTAACCATGTGACGGGGAAGGGATTATTTAACATTGCTGCTAGTAGTTTTTTGTTTCATTTTAACTTGAGAAAGCTCGGTATTTAGCCGAGCGAAAGCGCTTGTCTTCACTGATTTTATTAAAAGCTTATTTGCACCAATTCTACTGGCATTGTCCAGCTCTTTTGGATTACGTTGGTCTGTTTCCTCAGCCTAAAGCTTGTTGTTCTTAGCTTGGTTTCTTGTTACTTTTGGCTTCTTGGTTTCAAATATAATTCTTCACTTATTACTTATAGTATTCGTTACGTTTCAGTTGTAAGTGCTGGTCAGCCATTAAGTAATTCAGACCATTGCTCGATAATGTTCAATATTCAACTGGATTCAATGTACCTCACCAGAAGAAAAAGTTCAACTTTAATGAAATTAACTATGTAAATCATGTAAAAATCTTACAAGTACAAAACTGGGATGCTAAAGTTGAGAAGATGCAGGATATCGCCAACTCGAAAAAATTCTGACTAATTCCACTGAGATAACATATTTTATTAACCCCAAATTTAAAATATAATTTAACTTTTTGACTGGGAACAAATTTATGTAAAATGTATAGAAAAAATAAATTGTATTTTAAAAATACAAAAATGATAGAATAGCCAAGAACAAAATGCAGTTAAAAAATCTAAAGGCAGAATTGTGAAGAGAAAAACTGATTTTTGAGACCAAATTAGTTATTAGCAGAGTAGATAAAACTTTTTATAAATATGTCAATTTTGCACCAAAGAAAGTGACTCTATCATCAATTTCTTTCAATAACAACATTATTACTGTCACAAGAGACATAGCTAGTGCTTTTAATTCCTACTTCTCAGAAACAGTGAATACAGTTTCATTCACTGTCCCTATATGTTTGTCAGTATCCACAAACTCAGCAATCTGCCCTACAAAATACCTAATGAGTTGCTAACTCACTAAAAAGGATAGGTTCTACCAAAGCTATGTGTCTTAACAATATTCCACTAATAACACTAAGAAAATCATATGGAACTATGCTCCACGTTACACAAAATATTTAACATACTTCAGATACATTCTTTTGGTCCTCACTGCTGGAAGAAGTCTATAATTAATAATCACACCAATTCACAGAAAGAGTAACAAGTTGGAAATGTTTAATTATAGTATAATCAGTCTGAAATCTTTGATCTTCAAATTCTGTGAAAGATGCTTATTTGAATTCTTTGCCTAGATACTAAAAACTGTTCTGGAGTACCCAATTTACACCAGAATTGTTTTATTATAGGTACATCCATCTTTAGCAACTTGGTGGAATTTTATGATGAAGTTTGTCAAGTAATTGACCAATGCCTATGCACAGGGGTTGTATATATGGACCTAGCCAAAACATTTGAACATGTTTTGCATTCCTCAGTATTTTTATATATTACAGATATATTAACAATCCCTACTGTATTAATTAGATTAACTGCCTATCTGGTAAGACTCAATGTGTTTCAGCTCAGGGCACTCTCTTTCTGAATATTTGCCTGTAGTTCATAGGTTCATAGGTTCATACTAGGCTATCTGCCCAAGGGCATTTATAAGCCTAGCCCATAGTTATGTGGCTTTCGCCACCCCTTTAGTTTGAATAAAAAACTATGCCTATTATTTTGCTGTGCCTCTGTCAAGCAGCGACACTGAAGTAATCCCTGGGGTATATCTGCGATCTCCCATCCATTGGTCAAGATTCCTCTTGAACAAGGCCAGCGAGGTGCTCTGCCTCACATGTACCGGGATTTTGTTCCACAGCATAGGGAGTCTCTGGGTGATGAATCTGTCCCTCCAGCACGTTCTATTTATAACTGTGTCAAGGTTTAATTCTCCCGCCCTTGTGGTTCTGAGGGATCTAGATTTTTTGAGGTGAAGCATATTCATCAAATCTGGGTTTGACATGGCCTTATATGTCAGGCACAGGTCACCTCTGAGCAAGCGGTATGAGACTGAATAGAGCTGGAGTTCTTTCAGTCGGGCTGCATAAGACATATTTTTGAGACCCTTTATCCTTTTGGTGAGGAACTTTTGGGGCCTTTCAAGCTGCAGCAGGTGTCGGGTCAGGTACATTCCGAACGGGGCATTGTACTCAATCATAGGTCTAATGAGAGAGGAGTACAGGGGGACGATGACCTCCCTTGATCTGGATGTGAATCCCTTCATGATCAGGTGGGCAATATAGAAGTTTTTCCTAACTACTTTAGCAACATGAGTGTCAAACGAAAGGCTACTGTCAACCTGGGTCCCCAGATCCCTGATGATTTCTTCTGTGCTCAGTGGATTGCCACCTATATGGTAGCTAGGGGTAACCTTGTTTTTCCCGAAGGGTATGACTATGCATTTCTTGGCGTTTAACTTTAGGCCATGGCTCTGGCACCAGTTTTCCGTTTCTGTGAGGCCCTTCTGAAGGATATCTGTGTCAGATGTGTTTTCGACTATGGCCCAGTTTGCAGTCATCTGCAAACTTTGTCAGCCATAACCCTCCTGTGTTTGCTTGTACTTCAGAAAAGTAGATGCCGAACAAGAGTGGACCCAGGACTGAGCCCTGTGGGACACCACTTGTGACAGGCTTTGAGTCTGACATGGCTCCAGCAACTCTGACCCTGTGGGTTCTGTCACTTAGCCAGTTTGCAACCCATCTTGTGATGTATGGGTTTACATTCAAGCTGATGAGTTTTTCGATGATACCTGAGTGGGGTATTGTGTCGTAGGCCTTTGCCAAGTCGAGGTAGGCTGTATGGACTGCCTTTCCCTCATCAATGGCCTTGGTGACTGTCTCGAAAAAGTCAACCAAGTTTAAGAGGCAGGATCTGCCTTTGACAAAGCCAAACTGGGTAGGATCCAAAGTCTGCAAGTTCCCTATGTCTTTATTTATGAGTTCCATTATGATCCTCTCCATGGCTTTGCAGATAAGGCTTGTCAAGCTAATGGGGCGGTAATTTCCAGGGCCGGTGGAGGCACCGCCCTTATGAAGTGGGACCACAGTCGCCGTGCGCCACTCCTTGGGTACGTATCCTGAGGTGAGGCTAAGATTAAACAGCTGTCCTAACTGTGGGTTTAATTCCTCGTTGAGTTCATGAAGCACACAGCCGGGGACACCATCCGGTCCCATGGATGCTGTGTTTTTTGCCTTAGTGAGAGCAGTTCTTACCTGGGCGTTGGAGATGTTTGGGGGGCTACAATCCTCTGGTATAGATATCTCTCCTTTTGGGGGGGGAGAAGTTTGCACTGAACCTGTCAGCCAGTATGTTGGCAATGTGTGTAGGTTCAGTAATTTTCACATCATTTTGAACTAATTCTGAGCATATCTGGGAGTTTCCTCCTAGGTTTCTAACATAGCTAAAGAAGGCCTTATGATTGTCTTTTGAGTCCTTGGTGATTTTTCTCTCAAAATTTGCCTTGGATGATTTTATGAGGGCTCTTAGTTTTTTACTTATGATGATCAAAGGTGTCTTACCTTTCGATGATTTTGCTCTATCTTGTAGTAGCTTCCTCCTTTTGTTGTAGAGCTTGTTTATGGCTGGGGTCCACCAGACTGGACGCTTGCCTTTGGTACAGAGAATCTTAGTTTTGTTTGGGATTGCCTGATCCATGCAGTCCTGTAGGTGCTGGTAGAATGCATTTGTAAGTGATTCAGTGGTTTGAGTAATGCTTACCACTGGCTCAGGGGCTTTAAAGGAGACCACACTAGTTTTTAGAAGTGTGAAGTCAGCTTTTGAGAAGTTTTTCACTGTGGTCTTTTTTGTTTCAGGTGGGGGCGGGATGAGAACCTCCAGCGAGATTAGTTTATGATCTGATCTCACCAGTGAGGGGTATACTTCCGGTGTTGAACATTTTGATCCCATGTTCGTGATGATGAGATCAAGTATGTTTTCTCCTCTTGTGGGGATGGTGACTAGTTGTTCCATGGCATTTGAGTTTATGAACTCCAGGAATCTTTGGGTTAGAGTGTTTGGGCTTGAGTAGTGTTCCCAGTCTATATTAGGGTAGTTGAAGTCACCTAGTATGATGGTGTTTGGAGATACATTTACCCCCTCCAATGTTTTCAGGAAGGCCATATGAGGTTCCTGAGTTTGAGAGGGTGGCCTGTAACATGCTACAAATTGCAGAGCAGTCTTGCCTATGGTTAATTGCACTTGGATGGTCTCCGATGCATCGTGCATTGCCACCAACCTTGAGGTGTGGGTGTCCTTTATAAATATGGACACCCCCCCTCCTTTCTTGGTGTTGTCCGGATTTTGGAGCCGGAACGCATGATATGAGGTGAAACCTGTTAGTGCTGGGGTGCTCTCAGGAGCCTTGAACCAGGTTTCTGTCACAGCACAGACATCGATGTTCTCCATATTGAGAAGGGCCTCGAGTGTGTGCATCTTGAGATTGAGACTTCTGGCATTGAGCAGCATTACCCTTAGTTTTTTCCTTTTGATGTTCTAGGGTGGTAGGTTTAGAATTTGAGCCTTGCCTAAAAGGCACTACAGGGTGGCGAGCCTTTGCCAATATCCGGAAGCCCAGTGGTGACAGGTGCAAGCCGTCCCTTGCGAAGCAGCGTGGCTTGTCCAGCATGTCATCCCAGGCAGACAGACATTGGATCCCCTTTGAATGACACCAGAATTTAAGCTAATTATTAAAGCTGATCATCTTATCACTGTATTGTGGCATCATTCTAGGTGAAGGTAGGATACTGCTGAAGGTCAGGGTCATACCTGCCTGGGCTACATAATCAGAGAGCTCCTTGATGTCCCTTTTCATGTAGTCCAAGGAGGTACGTCTCAGGTCGTTGACACCAGTGTGGACAATGACTGAGTCATACTTGTACCTGCTGTTGAGAGACCTGAGTGCTTGCGTTATGTGGCGGATTCTAGCGCCCGACAGGCAGCTTACTGTGACCTTCTCCTTACTCAGTCTGGTGAGCGGGACACAAGTGTGTCTGACTATGGAGTCACCAATGACAAGTGTGTCTGGCATTGTGTTTGGCCTTAAGGGCTGTGACTGTTTGACACTCTGACTGTGTGTTGCATGTGTTGGGTCCTGAGGTGTCAGATGTACTCTGGGGCACTGCCCTGTGGTCTTTTCTATTCAATCTGGTACTTTCTACTAGACTAGTTAACAGATATTGTTAGTATGCCAGGTATGGCAATGGCTGTAAAACAGGGTGTGTCATCACCTCAGAAGAAGATATATCAAACTTTAATAAAAGAAAGTTATTCTTTGATTGGGCAAAAGTAGTTAGCCTCCAAATGTATCCATATCAAATATCAGGTAATGTACTTTGTCAAATCTCAAATAAAAATATAATAATAATAATACAAGATAATCAAACTCTTGGACAGGCATCTTCATACAAGGATTTGGCTATTCATATTTCCCCAGACGTCTAATTTGATGGATACATAAACATCATTAGAAAGTATGCCCTAACTTGGTTAGGACTATTGTTTTAATGTATAAGTTTGAGGGATCAGTCAAATCTTGTTACTTTATATACTATTTACATATGACCTTTATAAGAATAAAACAATTATTTTTGTATTTTCTCTAGGAAACAATTGAACAAAATTAAATCTGCTCAGAGACAGTTTAATAAAGGAATTCTATCTATTCCGAATTTCTGCCAGACAGAAAGGTACAAAAAATTAAATTTGTTTACCTTACATTACAGACATTTTCAGGGCAAATATCTATCCCAGCAGAGTGCTGCCCCCCCTGACATCTCAGATGCTCAGGTAAGAGCCGCCCTCTCCAAAGCAAAAAACACAGCATCAATGGGACCAGATGGTGTCCCGGGCTGCATCCTACATGAACTCCAAGAAGAGCTAAACCCAAACATAAAACTACTGTTCAATCTCAGCCTTACTACAGGATATGTGCCCAAAGAGTGGCGTACAGCAACAGTGGTCCCTCTCCATAAAGGTGGTGCCTCAACGGATCCTGGAAACTATCGCCCCATAAGCCTGACTAGCTTGGTCTGCAAAGCTATGGAAAGGATCATCATGGACCTCATAAATAAAGATATTGGGGACCTACAGACACTGGATCCTACCCAGTTCGGCTTTGTTAAAGGCAGATCCTGCCTCTTAAACCTGGTTGATTTCTTTGAAACAGTCACCAAGGCCATTGACGAGGGAAGGTGGTCCACACAGCTTACCTGGACCTCGCAAAAGCCTTCGATACAATACCCCACTTCGGCATTATAGATAAGCTCACCAGCTTAAATATAAACCCCTATGTCACTAGATGGATTGCAAACTGGCTCAAGGACAGAACCCACATGGTTAGAATTGCTGGAGCCATGTCAGACTCCAAACCAGTTACAAGTGGTGTCCCACAAGGCTCAGTCCTGGGACCTCTCTTGTTCGGTATATATTTCTCTGAGGTACAGGCCAACACAGAAGGACTGTGGCTGACCAAGTTCACAGATGACTGCAAACTGGGCGCCATAATCGACTCTCCAGCCGACACAAGCATCCTCCAAAAGGGCCTCATAGAAACAGACAACTGGTGCCAGAGCCATGGCCTCTAGCTAAATGCCAAAAAGTGTACAGTCATCCCTTTGGCAAAACAAAGTGCCCACAAATTACCACATAGGTGGTAATCCATTAAGTACAGAAGAAGTAATTAGGGACCTGGGGACCCAAGTTGATAGCAATCTCTCATTTGACAACCACGTGGCCAAAGTGGTTAGAAAACATTTTATATAGCCCACCTAATCATGAAGGGATTCACATCTAGATCAGGGAGGTCATCGTGCCTCTTTACTCATCCCTCATCAGGCCCATAATTGAGTACAATGCCCTTTGGGATGTACCTTACCAGACACCTGCAGCAACTGGAAAGACCCCAAAAGTACCTCACCAAGAGGATCAAAGGGTTCAAACAGATGCCATATGCTGCCCGGTTAAAGAAACTCCAGCTCTACTCAGTGGCATACCGCCTGTTCAGAGGCGATCTGTGCCTGACGATAAAGCCATGTCCAACCCGAATTAATGGATATGCTGCACCTCAGAAAATCCAAATCCCATCGAGCTACGCTCGAGAGACTTGAACCTCAGCACTGAAATAAATAGGACATGCTGGAGGGACAGATTCATAACTCAGAGGCTCCCTTCACTCTGGAATAAAATCCCAGTCCAGGTTAGGCAGAGTCCCTCATTGACTCTCTTCAAGAGGAATCTTGATGAGTGGATGGGAGATCGTAGGTTTACCCCGGGTATCACTTCTGTGTCACTGTTAGACAGAGGCACAGTATACTAACCTCGAAAAAGGGCATAGCAAAATAAATTTAAAATGGGTGGCGAAAGCCAAACACATTCTGGCTAGGCTTATAAATGCCCTAGGGCAGATAGCCTAGTATGAACCTATGAAAGTAATCATTGCATACAATGCATATTAAGATGAGGTGTTACAATCTGTATTTATAGCTTTATTTATTTATTGTCTAACCTCAAAACATACAAATACAGGGATGTCATATTTGGGATTAAATGCAACAATATGTCTGAGGAATACATTTATCACTTAAATAATCCTCAGGATCTGGAACAAAATATCAAGTCACATAACATTTTTGAGAAATATCAATTCATTTAAGGAAAAACTTGTATATATGGATTGGAGATAAAGTGTTTGGTGTCTCTTTTAAGGAGTCAGTTTTTCTTGATGGCACTTAAGCCTGAACAATGTGTTGTAAATCTATGAAAAATATGTAATTTGTTGGAAATCAATGAGTTGTAGTGGAAACTTAGGTCATGGTCTAATTAGTCTATGGAATAAATGATTGTTTTAACATTAACTGTCTTTTGAAAATCAGGTCACTTATATAATATAGCTGTTTTATTCTCCAGCCACAACTTCCTTCCAATATATTCCTATATGTTTTGTTTAATTCTTTTCTTTTGTATTTTAAATGATTATCTTATACTGTGTTGCGTGGGACTGTTCTAGTTTTAACATAAATAGGTTTCAATATACACACTTATTTTTATGTTTACTAATTGAATATGTATATAGGTGACCTCATGCTGTTGGATCCTAGTTCCATGTGATTTTAAACTGTCAGTATTTAATAGTATGACTATTGTGTTTTTTTCTAATAATGTTTGAAATAATAGGTGAGAAAAGCTCTAAACTAGTTAACAAAATGCTTATTGACCATTTTTGTGTCTGTTTTCTTTGATTTTTGTTTTTATTTTTTCATGTTTTGACACATCACTCCCTTTTTGTTTTGATTATATACAGGTCATAACAACTCAGAGATAACACTTGAGAATCAGTGGCATGCAAATAACTGTCAAATTGCAGTATTCATGGTACTGAAAAAGGCTCCGAGTCCATACATATCAAAGGTTGTCAACCATCATAGATTCTTCTAATGCACTGTTCAATATGTAAAAAATAAGTACATTCCATGGGGATTCTCCCTCGTCCATGCCTGTATTAACTGTCTAATCATTTTTAACCACTGTAAATGCTACATCATCTGGATTATTGACTTGTGTGTTAAAAGTTGATTCCACATCTCAAACTCCTTCTTTAGCTTTGAAATTACATATACTTCCCCCCATGTTTTCATCAAATCCACAATTCTAGTTCTTCTGGAAAATACTTTCAAGACAGCATAGTACAATGATTTGCAGCTTAAGTTCATTAAACATCATTTCCTTATAGCATCAACAATTCACACTTGCCATTCAAACATCATGATGAAATAAGATTTTTATGTTGTCTATTGTGCATATATTGCCTGTCCTCTGCAGCTAAGTTAATTCTTGCTCTTTGAATATCCAGTTCCTAATGTGAACCACAACAGTTCTAAGATGATGTACTGCCATTACAGGTAAAGATGAAAGAAGCAAGTAAGATTTTATAATCTGAATACTGTCAGCTGAAAATCCAATCCAGATCACCATTTTAACTTTCATACAAGCTGTGGTTGGCATAATGATTAAGGTGCTTACTTCACATACGCGAAACACATATGCTCAGTACAGTTCAGTCCTTTTCTCTTTTTTGGTATTCTTACAAGTTCTTTCTCTGAGACTTATCACTTATTTTCCATCTCAACCAGTTTATGTTCTGCCATACTAAATTCCATATCAAACTCCAGAAATGTTTTTTTTTTTTTTACCACAATGCGTTTTATGCTTCAGACAAAAAAAAAAGACTGCCAGTTCACTCAGAAACCCACTGAATATGATCATTCTCTTTAACATCCAATCTCTTTTCAAAAGCAATTTCAACAAGATTTTTTCAACTTTAGTAAAATAAGCTTCAGAACTGTTCCTGTGATATAGCAAATATCACCATATATGGACTATCTCACTTATGAACTTCAAAATCCTCATTTATTTCAGTAATCATGTAGTCCACTGACTCAGAATATTTCAGCCATTATTACATTAAATGTAGATCTTCCTGCACTCGCCTTTCCAGACAGCAGACTGAAACAAAGTTAACCTCCTTTTTACATTGGTATTGATGCTTGCAAAAGAAAAAAAAAACAGATAACTTATGCACTTTTAAAAAATGATAACAGTGAAGTTGGAAAAATACAATTTCCTTTAACAATGCGAGACTTCACTAAAACAAATGCATTTTTTATTCCATTTATTCTGTATATGAGATTTTTATGTTAAAAATGTGACACACAGTGAAACAAACTGTGTCACCTCTGAAAGGGGCAAAAAAAAAAAAAAAGTTAAAACTCATGACCCGTCCACTATCACTTACTTTGCTATGTAAAATCTACATGGCTTCCCTGTAAAATATTTATGCTAGCAGTGAAGATGAAAAAAAGAGTACATATTAATATTTTGTATAAACACTGCACACGTATTTGCTGTGTCTGCTTTTTATTAGAATCTGTCATTGGCTTATCTACCTGTGCAGAAGCTAAATCTGTTCTACCCACTGTTTCTTACTTGTCCTGTTGAGTGCCTGACTTATTTTCTCAGAGCCCCACTTTTAACTTGCACATTTCATTTCACCTCCACTGTACAGAGGAACACCCACAGCCAAAAACAGATCAGTTATTTAGTATTAAAGTTTTCAGCTTTCATGAGTTGCAAGGTCCCTAGCGAGCTGAAATAAAGAGTTGCAGATCACATGGATCCTACTCAGATTTAAATTTCCAGATCGCCTAATTTGCCATCCTATTAAGAAAGATGAAAAACTGAAAACCATTACTGACCAGTCTTGTTTTATAAGCAGACTGAGAGATTAGTGACTAAAATTAAAAATGTGCAGAGATTCCAAAGCTGTAATGTTCATTTTCCTTTTTGTGGACCTCCTTGCTGACCAGTATTGTAATCGGTGGGAGAAGAGTGACATCACATGCCCAGGAATGTCATTTAATTTTGATCCCAATGTTATTTTTGATGACCTTACTGACCAGATGATGTTTTTTTTTTTTTTTTTACAAGCAGTTCCTTGTGGGAAAGCTTTTCATATCAAAATACCAGAGTTGCACGTGTGAAATCTGGATTATCAGAAAGATGGACAGTTTTGTTTTCTTTTTTTTTTTATTTATTATTTTTTTCTCTCCCCCCTTCTATCATACTGACAGCCATGCCAGTGCCCCACATTTTTGTTCAGTCTGCTAGCACTCCAGTCAGCCCCAGTCCATTGCCCAAAGGAAGCCCAGTGGAAGTTGTACTATCCAACATCCATCTTGTTTTTTTCTCCTTTTTTGATCTACCCTGCTTCTCCACTTCCCCTCTTTCTTGCAGACCGTGTCTGAGGGGCAAGTATGTAATGGAGACATAAAGCATATTGCCATGCCTCTGCAGCAGCTCAGTCACATCTCCACTCTTCTCCCATTTGACCATGCCTCCCAAAAAATGATGTCCATAGTTACCACCAGGGATCATCGCAGGAGATGCTCACAAACCCTCCCACCACTTCCAGGGATGATAATACCCATCCCTCTCTGCCACTCTGTTGGTCACCCAAGCTGATAACTGAAACCAAGTTGGTTCTGACATAGTCAGGGCTTTATCCCTTTTTGCAATGGAAGTGGCCCGAGGAACATTTTTCTGGACAGTCCAAAAAAAAAAAATCTGTGTTGTTGGCAACTCAAATCATCGAAGTTTCTACAATTTCTCTTAACCTTCCACAGCTTCACTACTCATTAAATACTGAAGTAAAATTTTACATATATTGCACACACAAGACCCAGATACATACACAACCCCAGAATACCACTGCCAACATTACACAAATCCCTCCCAAACTGAAAATCTACACAGGTGTTAAAGGGGTCTATATTAGAACACTGAACGTTCAAAATTTCGAGTGTTCTAATATCGACCCGCTGAATATATCGAAGAAACAGAAAACTGAATTTTTTCCTAGGGAAAGAATTCGGTTGTCTGTTTCTGTTGCTTCGGTATTTTCAGCGCAGTGGTGGAAAGTTACGGATCGGGTTCAGGTAAGTGAGTTAGGGTTAGGGCGCAGGTCAGGTAAGTGTGCGATTGTGTGGATGTGAGGGTTAGGGTGGGGTAGGTGAGTTAGGGTTAGGGCGGGGGTGAGGTGACTGTGTGATAGTGATGGACCTTAGGATTAGGGTTTGGGTTAATGTAAGTGGATAGTTAGTGGTGTATGTATAGTTGAGTGTAGCGTTAGGTGTAAGAGTTTAGGTGTATGTGTGTGGATTGCTGTTTGTTTGGTGTGCTTGTGTTGTGTGTATGTGTTTGGAACAGCAAAATGTTTCCCTAGGAAAAAATTAGCAGTTCTGAATGTTCCATGTTCTAAGTTTTCAATTCATAGTTCGATATTAGAACATTCGAAATTTTGAATGTTCGGTGTTCTAATATATACCCGTGTTAAAAGGGAATTAAGTAAAACACTGACTTCATTTCAAATTCACCTTAATATCAAAGAAATGTAATTTTGTTCACTACACACACACCACACTTAATGTTCCACTTAAATCAAGCTCTGATAAATGAAAATCATTCACATATGAATTCAAATGCTAAAATAAAAGAATAAAAAATAAAATAAAACATTGAGTGATGATAGCCAATCAGGAGATGGCATTACCTACAAAACTGAACCAATTCTAATTATTTAAAGTAAGAACAAGTTAATGAAAAAAAAACTGTCAAGCTAACAAATCCTAGCATCACTAGCATTACACTAGTAAAATACATTACATTCATAAAAACTGGACTGACTAAACTTAAAAAAACAAAACAAAAATACTCACAGCTAGACTACAAAACCACCCATGAGAAACTCTCCCTGGGATTCAGAAAGTATTACAGTGAGAAGGAAGACTTGCAACCAGTGACATTCCCCTCCTACAAACCCTTTCAGATCCATAGGTTCATAGGTGTATACTAGGCTAATAACCACTAGGGCCCTTATTAGCCTAGCTGTGTAACCCAAATGTGACTCACACATTTGATTTATATAGGGGTGATTTACTGACTGCCTCTGTCCATCAGAAACATGGGTGCCAGATCAAGGCTGAATTTCTTATTACTCATCCATTGATCCAAGTTGCACTTAAATAGTGATAGGGAGGAACTCTGCTTCTCATGAATGGGGATCCTGTTCCAGAGAATGAGAATATTCTGAGAAACACAGCTGTCTCTCCATGTCCTATTTATGTCACAAGCAAAATTTTTTTTTTTTAATCTAGCAGTTCTGATGTTGTTGTTTTGTGGATGTGTAAAAGGTTCATCAATACAGTGTCCAGGGATGCCTTTTATGCCAAGTAAAGATCACCTCTCAGAAGTCTGTATGATACCGAGTAAAGAGACAGGGCTTTGAGGTGATCAGTATAGGACATTATGTTTACTCTCTATATTCTTTTTGCAGAAAACCTTAGTGGACATTCCAGTTGCTGCACATATTTGGTCAGGTACATACTGAAGATGGCATTGTACTCTATGATGAGGGCTGAGTACAGTGGCATAATGATCTCAATGAACTTAGATGCCATGCTCTTACTTATAAGTTGAGTAATATAGAAGAATTTTATTTTTACCTTGGATACATGTTTGTCAAATGCTAGTTTACTAGTTACATGAGTTCCCAGATCCCTGACTAAAGAATCAACTTCAAGGGGTGTTTTATTGATGACATAGTTATCTGGAGTGGCCAGCTTCCCAAAAGATACTACAATGCATTTCTTGGTATTGAGTTTTAAGTCATGACTTTGGCATCAAGCATGTGTCTGTGTTACACCTTCCTGAAGGGTCTTCTCATCTTAGGAGGATTCAATGATTGCTCCTGGTTTGCAATCATCTGCAAACTTCCTTAGCCAGAGGCCTTTGACACTGACTTTGACATCCGAGAAGTAGATGCCAAAAAGGAATGGGCCTAGCACAGAACCCTGGGGACTCCACTGGTGATTGGCCTCTTTATGGAGGTGGCTTCACCAGTTCTAACCTCCTGGGTCCTATCAGTGAGCCAGCTAGCTATCCAGTGTGTTATAAAGGGGTTTATACCTAGTTCCATAAGTTTGTTGACAATGCCCGAATAGGGTATTGCTTCTAATGCTTTAGCCAGATCGAGGTAGGCAGTATGCACAGTTTTGTCCTCGTCCATTGTCTTAGTGACCTTTTCAAAGAAGTCTACCAGATTCCATAAGCATGACCCTCCTTTGACAAAACCAAACTAGGATGAATCTAGAGACTGGAGGTCAAGTGGAAGTGAAGCAGAGACTGCATTTTGGTGATGGAGGTGAACAGGAATAAAACCAGTAACTTGGAAATTGACAAATGTCGGATTACAAAACAATAATTATATTTATGAAATGGCAGAACAAGAAAATCTGGAAATATTGGATTTTTTTTTTTTACTTTGTTAGACTTGTAGGGGACTCCAAAGCAAATGCCTTACTTCATATCAGTAATTTTTGGAAAAGTACTTCAGAGAGGGAAAGATGAGGGAGAAAATTAACTGTAAGTAAGAAAAAAATATATATTTATAGTGCATGCTTTTCTTTGCATGGTATAACGTTGTTTTCTCAGTTATTTGTAAGTGTAATAGGGATACTAATGTAAACAGGTGCTCCTGTTTCTTTTTCTTTCTCCTTCTCTCTTTCCCCTTGTTCAGTTTTTAAGAAATGTAAGCATTGCAATGTAAAAGAAAAAAAAGGAAGACAAGTCTGATCAAAGCAGCATGACAAAAAATGACGTACTTTTTTCATTCCTGCATAGAGGAATGACTGGATTAATGCCCTTAGCTTGATCTAGTAAAATGTTTTAAGAGAAAGCAAGTAAATGAAAAAGAGCATTGAATATTATAAGCTTTTTTCTAACAAATAAATGTATGCTTAATAGCAACTCTGTATCTGTTCATGTCTCCATGGAGAGACATGGCTAGGAGATAATGTTTTTCTGAAAGCATTCAAGTTTTTCCCAGCTGGGAGAGCTGTAAAGATAAGACAAAAACCAGACAGCACTTAGAAGAAGCACAGGCTGTACAGTGTGCCTTAGTATGGATAACTTTTCTTTTAGTTAACTTGAGTTTGAGTATGGCCGTCAGTTTGGAACACTTGTTCCTATTAGGAGGGTTGTTGTATCTTTTAGCTTTTCCTGGTTAGGGGTCGCCACAGCGGAACTCCGGTCCGCTAATGATTGGCAGTAGATTTTTACATACCGACTTGCCAGGCCTGATGCACAACCTTCAACGAAGGTATGCCCATTCACGCATGTCTCCACACAGAAGACGCTTTAGCTGATAATCGAACAGGACGTCTTACTGTGAGGCGACAACGCTACCACAGCACCACCACCGCAGCTTGTTCCTATTAGGAGGGTAAAACTTCAATATTTGAAGAAGTACATAGTTTTGTGTATTAGTATTAAGTTAATAGGTTTCAGGGGTATTTAGGTGTGTGTGTTTTTTATTTTTGTTTGAGGGCTGTCAATAAAACAAAAAGTTATGTAAGATGTGACATGGGCTCAAATGGATGTGACAAAAAAAAACTGTATAAAAGATCAACCTGCCAAACAGAGTATGCATGTAACACAAAAACTGGAATTAGACATTTAACAAAAAAGCATTTACAAATAAAGGTGGGAATAATAACTTTTTAACACAACAATGCTTTCTGGAATGTCTTTAAATGTCAATGGTGTCACAGATAAATACAAAAAAGAGAACAGTGAACTATATTAAAAATGCAGAGTGCAAATAGCTATGCTACAGGAAACGCACTTTCTAAAGAAATGAACGTGAATTTGATAAAGAATGTTTTTCAGGACGGTTATTCAGCAGAATACCTGGGGCAAAGAAAAAGAGTAATTAAATTAACTGCAAGAGGAGCTCAAATAGTGATAGAAGAGGACAAAAAATATAATAATGGTAGATTTGTAGTGCCAAGGGACTACTGGCAAGGGAGGAGGATTACACTGACATGTACTTATATTCCACCTAAAACTGCTATAATGGCGCTTAAGAAAATTCTGGGAGAAATAATTCGCTTTCAGCAAGAAATATTACTTATAAGCGGGGACTGGAATTTGATTTGCGGTAATGAATATTTGTTTGGGGGGCCCAGAAGGAAAAATATAACACAGGAGGATAGATTTTTGAAGAAATTTATGAAAATATTTGGCATAGAAGATGTGAATTCATTGCTAGGAGTTCAGGGTAAATTATTTACATATTAGTCTCCAAAATACAAAAACTGGGCTAGGCTAGACAGAATTTACATTTCACAGGAGCATGCGATTTTAATCAAAAGTCTTGATAGACATCCAATAACTATTTCAGATCATGCTCCGATAACTGAAATAAAAACACAGGGTAATGGAATAAAATGAGACACTGGTCTTTCCCATCGTCTGTTGAAAAGAGAGGAATTAAAGGAATGGGTAGTGGAAATTATTCAGGAGCTATTAGAGAAGATAGAAATTTCTTCTGAAAATATAGCTGGTGAGTGGGATAAAATTAAAGTGCAATTTGAAAAACAGGGTGGAAATAAAAGAAAGGGAGAATATGGTTAAGAAGTAATGAAAATTATTTAGAGGGACTGACAAATATTAAAGTCTGACAGAATGGGGGAATCTCACAGAACAAGAAGAGAATCAACTGCAGAATGTTAAACAGAAAATAAGGGATTACCTCGATAATATGCATGACTTTAGAAAGATTGCTGTTAAAGAACTGTTTTTTGATAACTAGAGCACAAAAACTTTTAGCACAATGACTCAAGCAACAGAAACTAAAAAGGGCTGTCACCAAGCTTAGGGAGCCTACAGTATGGAGATAACAAGAGATCCTGTAGAAGTATTTGATATATTTCAGAAATTCTATGAATGTTTGTATAAAGCAGAAAAACATAGAAATCAAGAAAAGGCACAAATGGAAATGTGTATGGAAGAATTAAACATGCTAAAGTCAGAGGCAGATGATGCTCAATTACTGACAGGATAGGAGGAGATGAGATAAAAATGGTGCTGTATAACCAATTCACAGGAATGTCCCCAGGAATAGATGGTATTCTGGTGTAACTTTGGAAGCTATGAGGGGAAAAAAGATAAAGATCTGGAAGATTTTTTAACAGTATTTTAAGAGAAGGAGAAGTACCAACATCCTGGAAGAAAGCAATGGTAGCTGTAATACCTAGAGAGGGTAAAGACCCTTCATATCCAGATTGATACAGGCCCATTTCACTATTAAACCACAATTATAAAATGTTTATGCCTGTAATGCTTAAAAGGATGACAAAAGTGATGCCACAATTGATAGATATGGATGAATGTGGTTTTGTGGAAGAGAGGCAAACATGAGGGATCAGGGGCAAAAATTAAAGTGGGTGGTTTCCCCTCTGATAATTTCTGATTGAGTAGAGGTACCAGGCAGGAGGGCCCTCTTTCCCCTTTATTTGCATTATATTTAAAAGCATTGGCAAAGAGAATAAGGGACTCCAAAATTCAAGGAGATAATTGTTATGGGTAGTCAAGAAAAGCTGGCTCTATTTGCAGATGATATTATTTTATACCTAATAAAACCAGAAAAAGATATTTCTGTGTTGTGGAACATTTTGAGACAGTTTCAAATCTTTTTGAGAAACAAAGTTAATAAAGCTAAAACAAAGGCATTTGTAGTACATCATGTACCCACACATGAATTGGTTCAGCTATATTCATATTTATGGCAACATGATAAAATAAAGTACATAGGAATATATATTAAAAATGGTTCCAGTGTAGCAGTTAATGATATGTGGAAGAGACTAAATAAAAAATACAAAATCTGAAAAATTGGAAGCTCTGTTATGTGGATATGGATAGTAAGATACAAGCAGTTAAAATGTTTAGTTCCTTTAGTCTTATACACAGGTCAGGCATATTATCATCAACCAGATAAGAAGTTGTAGATAATTAATAAAGAGCTGAAGGATTTTATCTGAGAGGGGAAGGCAGCAACAGTCAATTGGGATAAGCTGATTCTTCATATAGAGAAGTGCTACACAGTTCAGGCTCCTATACATAGCACAAGTAGAAACCTATAATTCAAAGTGGAAAGGGACAATAAAGAAACAGGGGGCTAGCTCAAGAAACAAGGAGAGGCTGGGATTTTTGATGTGGATCTTTACGGAGAGTAACAGTAATCATACAAAATATTATATTCTTAAAGTAGCAGAAAGTATTCTAAGAACTAAGCCAACACGGGAGTGGAGAAAGGACATAGAGATGACTTTAATTAGAGATACAAACAATAGGGAAGAGAAAGCTGAAATGTATTGGAGAAAACTGGCAGAGGGACCAACATATTAGCAGCAAATAACGAGAGGAAAAGGTAATACAATGGGAAGATGCCAAGAATTTTTTGGACTCCAGGTTAGAGCTTCCCTTTCTTATCAGGGATTGATATCAGAGTATAGGGAATGTGAAAGAAATAAGGGGATCCTATACAAAAGACCAGCACTGATAGAGTTTTTAGTAGAATCTAGAACAGAAGCCGATGTTAAAAAATGAGTAATTAGTAGAGCATATAAAATATTGCATGACAGCTATAAGAATCAGTCAAAGGAGATTAGAAAGGACTGGGAAGAGTTATTGGATAAACAATGAACAAAAAAAAAAAAAAAAATGGGGGATATATGTATATCTCCCAACTACCCAACTATGCAACAAAATCTAGAATATTTAGATTTTTTGCTTGGAAATGTTTACACAGGTATTTTTATACCCCAAGTAGATTTCAGAAAAATGTTCCTCGGGTAGACAGAAAATGTTGGAGGTGTGATGGGGAAGTAGGTAATTGGGAACATATTTTCTGGGAGTGTGTAATGAGTTGGCACACTTTAAAGATTCCCTGCAGAATACTCTAGTAGAGATACTAGGTGAGCAAACTTGTACATCTAGGGAAATTATTTTTTGAGCTATAATACAGAAACAGAATTGCCTGGACATTGTAAGGCCTTGCTGAGCCTAATTATAGTGGCTGCCAAAAACAGAAATTACTAGAAAATGGAAATAAGTCACAGTCTAAACCAACCGTACAAGAAGTAGTAAATATAGTAACAGGTATAAAACAACTGGAATTGGGATCTTTAGAAAAAAGTAGGCACAAATTGCACAGGAAAAAATGGGAATTGTGGGAACAATATATACAGGGGCAGAATGAGGTTTAAAATAAGGCAGCATCTGAATGAGCTATGCAATGTTGGACTGACAATGATTGGGTAGATTATAAGTGATGTATAATGTTTGCAACTAAAATTAGGTCAGTATGGTTTGTGATGTATAATGCTTGCAACTAAGATTATGTCAACATGTTTTGTTTTCATTTATATAAATGTATGATTATTAAATTATCACATATGACAGAGGCAAAACCGTTTCTTGTTTAAAAAAAGTCTTAAGATCTAGAGTTTGTAAAGATGCAAGAGGTCCAAACAGTTGAGTTCATGAGGTAGTGGAGTACAAGACACATCCTCACACAAGGTAATGTGTGTAGGCACTGCAAATATTTGCACATTTGTGAAGCATATTCATTTTCAAGTTTCAAGAATGCTGCTTTTTCACTGCAATTTTCCACTCAAAGTTGTTACATTCTTTTTCATTCTATACATTTTGTGCATTTTAAATGATGCACAACTTAACAATTATGGGTGCTTATGTATCATCGCAACCAGATTTTTACTGTTGCGATATACGCATACTTCAGTAAAACCTAAACCATGAAACACCATAAGGTGGTATTCAGAGTCTGTATTGTTGTGGAATAAAAAGAAGTTATGTACTCACCATAACATTTCATCTGAGTAGTTGTACTTCATTTGTCTTCAACCTGTGGGTCTATGGATCCGAATTGGATCTGAGACGGCCGCATCACTAGCATTTGATCCGAGCTTCAAGCTCCTCACCTTACCCATAATGGTCCTCTGTCTCCTTTCTTCCCTCAGATCGAGTTTGCTGCTCCATAAAACATAAGCCTGACCCAATCAGACCTTACCACTAATGGCTCCCTAATAACCCTAATCCAAGCATCACAAGGAGAGCCACTATAGTGTTCATTACCTATATACAGGATTAGGCCAACAGTGACAAGGTCCGGGGGAAGGAGGGGAGATGGCTGAAGACAAATGAAATACAACTACTCAGATGGAACGTTATGGTGAGTACATAACTTCTTTATCTGAAGTAGTTGACTTCATTTGGTCTTCAACCTGTGGGACAGAGTCCCCAGCTACTAACACCTGGGTGGCCCTCATGGAAGGATATTCTGGAGCACCATGGAGCCAAACAATGCCCTACTCCTGGATACAATGTCTAACTTGTAATGTGAGATGAAGGTATGAGATGAGGGCCAAGAAGCTGCAGAACAAATATCCAGTGACACCCCGGACCAAAAGGCCGCTGAAGTGGCCATAGACCTGGTGGAATGTGCTTTTACCTGACCCGGAGGGGAAATGCCTTTGTCTGAATATGCTTGAATGATACATTGGGAAATCCAACAAGCAATGGTCCCTTTAGAAATGGACTTGCCTAAGAATAGCTTCGAATAACAGACAACTGATCAGATTTGTGAAAGGATTTCATTCTGTGTAAATAAAATCTCAGTTGCCTATGTATGTCCAACAAATGTAGTTTATATTCATCATGAAGATTGATAGTCTGGTTAATATTGGTTTCGGAGGCCACTTTGGGAAGAAAGGATGGATTAGTGTGCAGGGAAACCCTGTCCTTATGGAAAACCATGTAAGGAACCTTGATGGACAATGCTTGAAGTTCTGTCACCCTCCTAGCACAAGTGATAGCCACCAAAAAGGCAGTCTTCCAAGATAGATATTGCAGGTCTACTGAAGCCACAGGCTCGAGGGGAGACTAGAGCCTGAAGTACAAATGTGAGGTCCCATGGAGGTGTAGGATCTTTTACCGGGAGTCTTAAAAGAAAGGTACCTTTTAGGAAGGTCTTGCATAGTCTAGATGAAGTTAGGGGAAGCCATGTTTCCCCCCACATGGAAATCAGAGATGGCAGCCAGTTGGACTTGAACTGCAGAATAGCTAGCACCATGATGGAAGATAGAAGCCAAAAATTCTAAAACTGCTGGGACCACAGCCCTAAAGGGATCCAAGTCCCATTGAGTCACCCATATGGAGAATCGTTTCCACTTGCTATGATATATTTTCCTGGTGGAAGACTTGTGAGCCGCCACCAAAATGGTTTTAACCAGAGAGGATACACTGGGAGTCCTAATCATTAATGGAACTGGAGCAGCCAAGCGGTAAGCTTCAGACTGTCCAGATCTGGGTGAGGAGTCCCCAAGAGATGAGAAATGAGATCTGGAACCAGATCCAAGATCCATGGTGGAACTACCAGATGAGACCAAAGGAAGGGGAACCAGACACGGCGAGGCCAAAATGGGGCAATGAGGATCACTGTGCTCCCCAGCCTGCGAGCTTTCTGAAGAAACTTCAGGATAAGAGGTAATGGGTAGGCATAGAGAAGGCCAGGAGGCCAAGCATGAACCAGTGCGTCCCTGGGGGCTTCCTCCTGAGGGGGGTTCAGAGTGAAGAACTCGCTGCACTTTGCATTGGAAGGAGATGCAAAGAGATCACTGCACTTTGCATTGGAAGGAGATGCGAAGAGATCGCAGCAAGGCTGATCCCACTTGAGGGAAATCTGTTCTGCTACTGAAGGATTCAGAGACCACTTGTAAGGTATCAGAATACCTCTGCTGAGTCTGTCCACTAGGATGTTGGACAATCCCAGGATGTGCATTGCCACCAGAAAATGGCCAATGGAAATCACTCATTCCCACACTCTCATGGCTTCACGACACAGGGGATAAGACCTGGTTCCACCTTGTTTGTTGATATACCAGACTACTGACATGTTGTCTGACTGGATCGCAATAGTCCCTAGAGGAAGATGGGCATGAAGAGCCTGCAATGCTAGAAGAACCGCCCTCATCTCCAGGACGTTGTTATGCAAATTGGTCTTGGAAGGGGACCATGTACCTTGGACTGTCCTTCCCAAGCAATGACCCCCCCAACCCTAGCTGGGAGGCTTCTGTGGTCACTGTGGTTTTGGGACAGGGCAGAAGAAAGGGATGTCCCTTGACAAGGTCTGGGGAGAGAATCCACCAGCGAAGAGAGTCTCTGCAAGCCCGTGATATATGGACTGGATGGGACAATGGTAGGTCCAGTAGAGACCACTGAACTGCTAGCATCCACTAGAGAACTCACATATGAAGTTGTGTAAAGGGTAGAAGATTGACTGTGCCTGCCATGGAACCCAGAGCCCACAGAACTGTCTCCACTGAGGGAAGATGAGCCTGAAGAATTTAAGAAACATGAAGTCTAAGATAGTGTACCCTTTCCAGGGTGAGGTAAACCTTCATTTGGATGATGTCCAACTGAGCTCCAATAAAGTCTGGATTGGAGTCCGTGACGATTTGCTGAAGTTGACAGTAATGCCCAGACTGTTCACTAATACAAGGAAATAGTCCCTGGCTTGACAAAACAGACGCTTGGTGGGGGCGCAAGGAGCCAATCATCCAGATAAGGAAAAATCTGAATTCCCTGAAGCCTCAGGTAAGCCGCCATTCACTTTAGTGAACACCCTGGGGGGCTGTGATGAGACCAAAGGGGAGGGCCCTGAACTGATAGTGATTGACCCCCAGCCAGAAGTGGAGGAACCTGCGGGAGTGTCTGTCCATCTTGATATGGTAGTATGCGTCCTGTACGTCACTTGAGCACATACAATCCTCTGCCTGCAAGTAAGGCAGGATGGACTGAAGAGTGACCATCCGGAATTTCTCCTTGGCTACTGACAGGTTCAAGGTGGAAAGATCCAGAATGGGTCTTAGGTTCCCCCATCTTCTTTGGCACTAAAAAGAAAATACCCAATCCAGATTGGTCTGGGGGGACAAGTTGAATGACTCGCTTTCTTAGCAGCTTGTCTATTTCCATTGCTGCTACCTCCCTTTGTATGGGTGGAACGTCTGTGAGGTGTTTTGGTGGGAGAGGTGGATCTATGAATGGGATGGAATAACCTCTGGATATGATTTGCAATACCCAATGGTCTGTTGTTACAGACTTCCACTCCATTGGGTGTAGTGAGAGATGACCTCCGACTGCCTCCAGAGACGAGAGGTCGGGCAGCCCCTCAGGGCTGCTGCACAGGCCTGTCCGAGAATGGTTCTCAAGACCTGAAATTTCTCACACTGCCTCTGGGCCAGCATCTATCATAACCCCCTCTGCCTCTGGGGGAAGATGAGTCCTGAGTGTCCGGGAGAACTGAGATTTCCGGAACCACATCTTCTTTGTTTCTCACCGATTCCTAGAGAAGGATCTTTGAGGGATGGAGAAACGGATCCCAATGGCAGTGTCTTCCCATCCTTCTAACTCTGGACCAGTGTCTCACGCACAGACTTCCCAAACAGGGAAGGACCATCATGGGGCATTTGCAAATGATGCCTTGAAGGGTTCCAAGAATTGAGAAAGCCGGAGCCAGGCGTGGCGCCTCATGGCAAAGCCAGAACCAGCCGACCTGGGTGGTTCCCTCCATAGCATGGGAAATAGGTGCATGGATGTGTTCGCTACTGCTTTTAGAGTGGCCATCCACACGGAGAATGTCTTCTTGCCCTCCGCTGACATGGACTCCAGGGGTGACTCAGCGACTTTGTTAACCAGGTCATGCTGTAGTTGGATGACATGCGCCATATAATTCAGTGCCCTTATAGAAATGGTTGTTGAAGCATACACCTGCTTCCCCAAATGGTCCGTAGACCTTGACTCCTGGTCAGGAGGATGGACCGTAGAGCTCTCCTATGCGAGCTCTTTCCTTGAGGTGGCTGCCACCACCATAGTGTCTACTGGGACACCTTACACCAACTAGTCCTGTCTGGTGGGGGACTAAATATCTTGTCTGGACACTTGGGACTAGGCTCCATGGTGTCCAATTCCTTCCATGCTCGAGATGCTATAAGGTCCAGAAGTGGGTCCGCGGGAGGGGACACCCAGGAGGTAGATGGGCCTGTGCTGAATGTCTCTAGGAACACTGACTCATCTGGAGTTGGCTTTTGGGCAGACCCTCCCCCCTTTGGTGCAGGAGTTCCATGATGTCTCCAAAGGAGACATCCTTGGGGGGGGGTGACATGGGGTACCTTTCCCTTCCTCCAAGTCAGTGTCATCTGTGACGGACTCTGGAGAGGAGTCCAGGTGCTTCCTTTTGCACATCCGTTTGTGAGGAGCCTCCTCAGTGGGACTTTCTTGGGGGGACTAGCAAACTTCTTGTTGCTCTCAAATGGGAGCTCCCTGAGGCAAAGCATGCAGAGGCAGTCCCTGAGAGGACAGGAAGGTCGGGGCTGTACTCAGAGCCAAGGGAGTCGGGGAGGAGTCTGAGGAAGAGATGGTCAGGGGTCTCAATGCACTTGTGAGAACCCTCTTCAACATGTCAAATGCTGAATGGGAGTGAACATCCTGAGAAACAAACAAAGGAACAGCCCCCTCAGATCCAATGGGGGAGTCGGAGCCAAGACTACAAGAGCTGAGATGCCAAGAGGGAGACTGCGCTTTGACAAACTCAGATCCAACACCGAGGCTACAGCTCCGAGAGCTCAGATCTGATCCAACACGCTCAAGGCAATGGCCAGTGTTGAGGTGCAAGGTACCATAGGTGCCAACCTCCCGACCCCGAAAGTCCTCAGATCCAAAGACTCTAATACCGATGGTCGGATCGGAGAAGGACTTATAGGGATGAAGAAAGGCTGCAAGCTCCCCACTCATAGGTTCATAGGTTCATACTAGGCTATCTGCCCTAGGGCATTTATAAGCCTAGCCAGAGCGTGTTTGGCTTTCGCCACCCATTTTAAATTAATTTTGCTATGCCTTTTTTTGAAGTTAGTATATTGTGCCTCTGTCTAACAGTGACACAGGAGTGATAGCCGGGGTAAACCTACGATCTCCCATCCACTCATCAAGATTCCTCTTGAAGAGAGTCAATGTGGGACTCTGCCTAACCTGGACTGGGATTTTATTCCAGAGTGAAGGGAGCCTCTGGGTTATGAATCTGTCCCTCCAGCATGTCCTATTTATTTCAGTGCTGAGGTTCAAGTCTCTCGAGCGCATAGCTCGATGGGATTTGGATTTTCTGAGGTGCAGCATGTCCATTAATTCTGGGTTGGACATGGCTTTATACGTCAGGTACAGATCGCCTCTGAGCAGGCGGTATGCCACTGAGTAGAGCTGGAGTTTCTTTAACCAGGCAGCATATGGCATCTGTTTGAGCCCTTTGATCCTCTTGGTGAGGTACTTTTGGGGTCTTTCCAGTTGCTGCAGGTGTCTGGTAAGGTACATCCCAAAGGGCATTGTACTCAATTATGGGCCTGATGAGGGATGAGTAAAGAGGCACGATGACCTCCCCTGATCTAGATGTGAATCCCTTCATGATTAGGTGGGCTATATAAAATGTTTTTCTAACCACTTTGGCCACGTGGTTGTCAAATGAGAGATTGCTATCAACTTGGGTCCCCAGGTCCCTAATGACTTCTTCTGTACTTGATGGATTACCACCTATGTGGTAATTTGTGGGCACTTTGTTTTTGCCAAAGGGGATGACTATGCACTTTTTGGCATTTAGCTTGAGGCCATGGCTCTGGCACCAGTTGTCTGTTTCTATGAGGCCCTTTTGGAGGATGCTTGTGTCGGCTGGAGAGTTGATTATGGCACCCAGTTTGCAGTCATCTGCGAACTTGGTCAGCCACAGTCCTTTCATGTTGGCCTGTACCTCCGAGAAATATATACAGAACAAGAGAGGTCCCAGGACTGAACCTTGTGGGACGCCACTTGTAACCGGTTTGGAGTCTGACATGGCTCCAGCAATTCTAACCATGTGGGTTCTGTCCTTGAGCCAGTTTGCAACCCATCTAGTGACATAGGGGTTTATATTTAAGCTGGTGAGCTTATCTATAATGCCCGAGTGGGGTATTGTATCAAAGGCTTTTGCGAGGTCCAGGTAGGCTGTGTGGACCACCTTCCCCTCCTCAATGGCCTTGGTGACTGTTTCAAAATAATCAACCAGGTTTAAGAGGCAGGATCTGCCCTTAACAAAGCCAAACTGGGTAGGATCCAGTGTCTGTAGGTCCCCAATATCTTTATTTATGAGGTCCATGAGGATCCTTTCCATAGCTTTACAGACCAAGCTAGTCAGGCTTATGGGGCGATAGTTTCCAGGATCCGTTGAGGCACCACCTTTGTGGAGAGGGACCACTGTTGCTGTACGCCACTCTTTGGGTACATATCCTGTAGTAAGGCTAAGATTGAACAGTAGTTTTATGTTTGGGTTTAGCTCTTCTTGGAGTTCATGTAGGACGCAGCCCGGGACACCATCTGGTCCCATTGATGCTGTGTTTTTTGCTTTGGAGAAGGCGGCTCTTACCTGAGCAGTGGAGATGTCAGGGGGGCAGCACTCTGTTGGGATAGATATTTGCCCTTTTGGTGGGGAGGGGGGGGGTTGCACTGAACCTGTCAGCTAGGATGTTGGCAATGTCTGTGGGCTCGGTGTATTTTTTGTCATTTTGGACTAATTATGAGCATATCTGAGAATTCCCACTCAGGTTCCTAACATAACTAAAGAAAGAACTGACAAAAATAGTCCAACCAACAAACCGAAGAACACAGACCAAAACTAAAGAAAGCCTTGTGATTATCCTTAGTGTCCTGTGCAATTTTTCTCTCGAAGCTGGCCTTAGACGATTTTATGAGTGCCCGTAGTTTTTTGCTAATACTGATCAGAGATGCCTTCCCTTTTTGGGATTTTGCTCTATCATGTAGTAGCTTCCTCCTCCTATTGTATAGTTTGTTTATGGCTGGGGTCCACCAGACAGGACGTCTGCCTTTGGAGGATTGGGTCTTGGTTTTATTTGGGACTGCATGATCCATGCTTCCTGAAGGTGTTCATAGAATGCGTTTATAAAGGATTCTGCGGTCTGGGCCGTATTTTCCACAGGCCCGTGGCTTTGAAGGATTTCGCCTTGGTTTTGAGGCATGTGAAATTTGCTTTAGAGAAGTTTTCCACTGTGGTTTTCTGGGCAGGGAGTGGGGTCGGGATGTGAATATCCAGAGAGATTAGTTTATGGTCTGATCTTACCAGTGAGGGATACACTTCTGGTCTGGAGCATAGTGTCCCCATGTTGGTGATGATCAGGTCCAGTATGTTTTCCCCTCTTGTGGGAGTGGTAACAAGTTGTTCCATAGCATTTGAGTTTATAAATTCTAGGAACCTTTGGGCTAGGGTGTTGAAGCTAGAGTAATGCTCCCAGTCTATGCTTGGGTAGTTGAAGTCGCCCAATATAATGGTGTTTGGAGAGACCTTCATATTTTCCAGTATTCTCAGGAAGGCCGAGTGGGGTTCCTGTGTTTGGGAGAGTGGTCTGTAGCAGGCTATAAACTGGAAGGCAGTTTTACTCACAGTTAGTTGCACATGGATAGTCTCTGATGCTTCGTGCTGTGCCACCAACCTGGAGGTGTAGGTATCTTTGATGAATATTGATACTCCCCCTCCTTTTGTGGTTTGGTCCAAGTTTTGGGGCTGAAAAGCATGGTATGAGGTATAACCTGGTACTGCTGGTGTGCTCTCGGGAGCCTTGAACCAGGTTTCTGTTACTGCACAGATATCGATGTTCTCCATGCTAAGGAGAGTTTTGAGTGCATGCATCTTGAGGTTTAGACTTCTGGCATTGAGTAGCATTACTCTTAGTTTCTTATCCCTTGTGATACCTATGGAGGTGGGTTTGTCTTTTGAGCCTTGCCTAAAAAAGGCACTATGGGGGTAGCAAGAGCCTTTGCCAATATCCGAAAGCCCAGGGGTGACAGGTGCAAGCCATCCCTAGCGAAGCATCGTGGCTTGTCGAGCATGTCATCCCAGGCTGACTGGCAGTGGATCCCCTTTGAATGACACCAACACTTAAGCCAATTGTTGAAATTGATCATCTTGTCTTCATATTGTGGCATCATTCTTGGTGAGGGTAAGATGCTACTCAAGGTCAGGGTCATACCGGCCTGGGCTACATGCTCAGAGAGCTCCTCTAAGTCTCTTTTCATGTAGTCCAGGGAGGTACGTCTCAGGTCATTCACACCAGCATGGACAATGACTGAGTCATATTTGTACTTGCCTTGGAGTGACCTGAGTGCTTGTATTATGTGGCAGATCCTAGCGCCCGACAGGCAGCGCACCGTGACCTTCTCCTTGTTCAGCCTGGTGAGCGGGACGTCAGTGTGCCTGACGATAGAGTCAACTATTACAAGTGTATCAGGTGTGTTGTTTAGCCTTAAGGGCTGTGACTGTTCGGCACACTGGCTTTGTGAGCTATGTGTTGCATGTGTTTTGTTTTGGGGTAGCGGTTGCTTGGGTGTCTGCTTTGGAGGTCTCTGCTGCTTAGGCAGATTTTTATTTAGAGCCTCCGAGTATGTTTTTGTGTGTTTATGTGTTTGGTTTGTTGTCGTGGTAGGTCTATGTGAGACTGGAATTGTAGTGAGTGTGGTTTCCTTCTCCTCCTGACTGGTTACGCCAGTACTGAGTTGAGAGAGCTTAGCCTCCAGTTTGGCTATATGGTTGCATCTCTCACATGTGTTGGAATTTGTTGGGAGGAGGAGAGGGTTGTCTGTGTACATGAGGCAGTTGTTACACTGCCTCAAGATTCCCAGATTCACCAGAGGGAGAGGGGGCTGGCAAGGCTTCCATCTGGATCTGGGTGTGGATAAACTTCTGCATCATCCTGTCCATCTCTGCTTCGCTAAGGCTATGGGTCGACTGAGAAGATGTAGCTACAGACACCGGCTGGGAGTGCCGATGAGGGGAAGCTCTAGAAGGTGGCCTAGATAACTCCGGCTCAGGGGAGAACTTGGGCGATTGGAGCTGAGGAGTACTAGCCCTAGGAGGGGTCTTAGATTTTGCTGGAGGCCCCGACGGAGCCAAGTGGTCCAAAGACAGTTTCCTAGATTTATCCTTCCTGTGTTTGTCTCCTTCCCCTGACCTCATGGTGGGAGTTTGAGTCCCAGAGGCCTGGGGATAAACTAAGTAGAAGTGGCAGTAGAAGATGCTGCCAAAGCCATGGTTACGATGACAGGCATCCCTCCCCAATAAGGGAAGCAAACCTTCATGACCTGCTTAGCCCTCCTGTCCTTAAGGGCCCATGGGTTGAAGCCTGCACAAATAGGACAAGAGGTAAACAAATGGGCTGCACCCAAACACACTATGCACAGTGTGGCCATCAGCTGGGGAGAGCTTATGGCCACACACTGTGCACTTCCTAAATACTGGTGTGGGGTTCTCATTCATCTTAGGACACAAGCATCCACAAGTGCACACACACACACACAAACACACTCAGTCGAAGAGGAGAGGGAACGAGAAGGCCAAAGGGAAAACTACAATAACTACTTTTTGTTTTCTAACAACCGATGGACAACATGGGTAGGGGAGGTTGTAAAGAGAAGATAGGGAAGAAACCTACACACACCTGAACAAAAAAACAGCAAATTTAGCCAAAAAAGGCCTGGAGGTCTGTGACCACGATGCATAGCTTTTTAGTGGCAAATGAGATCTGGGGGAAGGAAAGAGACAGGGGAACATTATGGGTAAGGGGAGGAGCTTGGAGCTTGGATCAGATGCTAGTGATATAGCAGTCTCGGATCTGATTCGGATCCATAGACCCACAGGTTGAAGACCTAATGAAGGCAACTACTTCAGATCATCGGATTACCTTCGGGAACACAAACATTGGAGAAAACCCTCTTCCTGGGTTTTTGCATGCATCACACATGCACGCTTGAATTGTCATGCCTGCTGTCAGTCTGACAAATGGATTCTTTTCCCTGTGTTGAAGGAATCCTTCAGAGAAGGCAAACACATACACAGTACTGATGGTTTTGCTCACTTTCATTTTTTTGACACTTTGTAAATACAAGAATGGTTAAAAGTAAGCAAGTGTAGCTAAAACAATTTCTATGTCTGTGTTTTACTTTTCTGAAGAATTTCTTCTACAAATCCAAACTAATCCAAACGATAGTACCATGGCACCCATGAAAACTGTAGAGTGCATGTGTAATGCAAGGAATATAGGAACAGACTCCTCTTACTCCAAAAAGCAATGTAAAGTTTTTGGGCAGTAGTAAACCTTACAAACACAGTTTTGATTGTTTCATGCACTCCTATATGTGGTGGTATGCTCACTTTGCAACTGGGAAAATCTAGTTGCTATAATACACAAGTACCCAATTATGTTTTAAGAGAAATACATTTACATTAGCTTAAAGTAGCTTCCTTGTACCCTCCATAATTGCAGTACACCTCATTCTCTCTTTATTTCAGTGAAAAAGGGGATTTTTACCACAGTTTTCCAATCCAGTGATATTGTCTTGGACTTTTACATAATGCTGAAAATGAGATAATTATAATACTCCAACAATGTTAAGAATCTAGAGCATTTCTCTCGCTGGATCTCAACCAGTCCCAGAGCTGTGTCACAGCAGTGATCTCATCCAGAAAAAAGATCCATTTCCTCCATCTGCTTCAAGTGCTGTATCCTCAAAGGAGGCAATATTTATCAGATTCACAAAATCCTTAGCATTTCTTCCACCTTTTAACAATGCCTCTTGTAGAGGCCAATATTTCTCCATCCTTGCTGAGAACAGACTGAGCGATATCCTGCCTCTCCACTCGAGTCACTGGATGGCTTGCTAGAACTCCTGAGGCCATCCAAAAGTAATTTTTCATTCTCTTCTCCAAACTCCTTTTTATCCATATGGCCACAATCACATCTTCCACAAATTTATACAAAAATTATCATGAAGTAATAAAATTTTCAAATTACAATTCTTGCTAGTAAAACTCATTGCATTCAGCATTCCCATTGACCAACTCTCAAGATATATTAACCAAGCTGCTTAAATAGTCATACTTACTTAAATAAATACCATCCCTAGCCATAAAACTGTTTTCCTCTAACCAAGATCAGAACACCACATACTTTATATTCTAACTTGAGCACCACTATAAGTAACTAACAATTATGTATTATTTTCATAGACAGAGAACTGCTAATTTTGGGATCACGAATGCAGTTCACAGAATGAGTGAATAATGCTATGCTACAAAAGTACAGTTTTGTACCAACCATAAATGTAGATGTCCGATAGGTATGCAACTGCAGTCCTGACATATGGGTTGTCCTGCCTCAGGCAGCCCTTCGGTCGGCCGGATTCCAAAGTCTGGGTCCGGCGTCAGCTGATGTCGCCCTTTCCCCGATGTCAGAGTGCCTGGGGTATAAAAGCATCAGCCGACGCCATCTTCTTCAGTGTTTCTTGCCCCAGATGCCAGGTGCTCTCTAAGGAAGGCTAAATTTTGAAAATAGAGAAAAATTTCCAGACAAGTACAACAACATAAAAACAAATACACCATAAAAGATTACCCCAGGTAGCTAAAATGAGGGGTAGAAACCCAAAAGAATACCACAGAGGGGTAGGTGGGAGGGAAAACCTGACTGCAGTTGCATACCTATCGGACATCTACATTTATGGTAGGTACAAAACTGTACTATGTCCTTCAAGGATGCAACTGCAGTCCTGACATATGGGTTGAATACCATATCCAACCTGGGGGTGGTAGGCACTAAGACAAAGATGGTATAGCTAAAATGCCCTGCAGGACTGCAGAAGCAAACCCTGCTCTGGATCTGGAATATAAAGGCAGGTTGTAATGTTTGGAAAATGTATGCATGGAGCTCCATGTAGCAGCTTCTAAAATGTCCTTTGTTGCCACTCCTCTTAAAAAGGCTGTGGAGGTGGCTGTAGCTCTGGTGGAATGTGGCCTGATGTCAGCTGGCACAGTTTTTCCTTGAAAAGAGTAGCAGAATCGAATGCAATTTCCAATCCATTTAGAAATTGTCTGTTTGGAAATTGCTTTTCCCTGCAATCCAGGAGCACAAGCTACAAAAAGCTGGTCAGATTTTCTGAAAGACTTTGTTCTGTCCAAGTAGTAGCCCAACTGTCTGTGTATGTCCAAGGTGTGCAGAAGTCTCTCTCCTTTATTTTGAGGATTGGGAAAGAAGGTAGGCAGGTGAATAGCTTGATTCAGGGACACCCTGGATACCACCTTTGGCATGAATGACGGATTGGTTCTCAAAGAAACTCTGTCCTGATGAAAAATGAGAAATGGTTGTATTGCCATAAGGGCCTGTAGCTCAGAGACTCTTCTTGCTGAGGTTACTGCCAGAAGGAAAGCTGTCTTCCAAGACAGAAATTTCAACTCTGAAGATGCTGCTGGTTCAAAGGGAGGAAGAGTTAATTTTTCCAGCATGAAGTTGAGGTCCCATGCAGGCACTGGTGGTTTCCTTGGAGGGTTGATGTTCTTTATACCTCTTAGAAACTGTCTTAGCAATGGGTGAGAAAATACAGGCGGATCAGTGTTATATTTGGCAGATATTGCTGAAGCATGTATTTTTATGGAAGAATATGAAAGGCCATTGTGGAGCATTTCAGCCAAATATTCTAGGATCTGTGGAATGCTCATCACTGATGGGTCTTGACCCTTTTTGCTGTTCCAGATAAGAAATCTCTTCCATTTTGCTGAGTATGTTTTTCTAGTGGAAGGTCTGCGCGCCTCCAGGATGATATCTTTTACCCTTTTGGAAAGTGTATCCTGAGGAATAGTCATGGAATCTTCCAAGCTGTCAGCTTCAATGTTTTCAAGCTGGGATGTAGTGTCCTGTAATTGTGCTGTGTCAGAAGAAGTGGTCATTGAGGAAGGAACCATGGATTGGTGTGTATCAAGCTCCGTAGCAGTGGGTACCAGTGTTGTCTTGGCCAGTCTGGAGCTATCAGTATGACTTTCGGTTGCTCTGTCTTGATCTTTAGTAACACCTTGGTCATCAAAGGAAGAGGTGGGAAGGCATATAGTGTTAGAGAGTTCCAACTGAAGGAGAGAGCGTCCACCTTCCATGCTTGAGGATGGTATGCCCTTGTGCAAAACTTTTTCAGATGGTGATTGAGGTGGGAGGCAAAAAGATCTATGTCCGGCCTTCTCCATGCTTGAGTTATTTGTAAGAAAATGTCTGGATGCAACATCCATTCGTGTGGATCCATGATGTTTCTGCTTAGGCTGTCCGCCAGAACATTGTCCTTCCCTGGTACAAACTGGGATTGTAGCTCTATTTTCAATTGTAGGGAAATATCCCAGAGATTCATTGCCAGTCTGCAAAGAGGGTAGGAAAGGGTACCTCTTTGCTTGTTTATGTACCACATAACTGTGGTATTGTCTGTCTTTATTAGTAGATGGCCCTGATGCATGAACTTTTCGAAGGCCTTGATTGCATGTATCACTGCCAGCATTTCTTTTTGGTTGATGTGCAGGTGCTTTTCTTTTTGTGCCCATTGTCCTTGAATGCATCTGCCCTCCATGTGCGCCCCCCATCCATGGTCTGAGGCGTCTGTTGTTATGGTTTGACTTGTATGAGGCTTGCTGAAAGGTAGACCTTTGTTTATCCGACTTGCTTGAGCCCACCACAGAAATTCCTTTTGAAGGCATGGAATGAGTGGGATCAATGCTTCCAGGCTGTGGCTGTGCTGAGACCATAGACTTTTTAGATACCATTGTAATTTCCTCATATGCAGCCTTGCGTGTGGAATCAGAAGAATGCAAGATGCCATGAAACCCAGGGCCTGCAGAATTTTCCTTGCAGTCATCTGGGTGTGGGTTGGTAATTTTCTGAAGTATTCTGGTAATTGTTTTTGTTTTTCTTTTGTCAGAAACGCCATCTGGGTGTTTGTGTCCAGTGTGGCACCCAGGAAATGTATTTGTTGGGATGGTACGAGACTTGATTTCTGAATATTGACTGTGCATCCCAAGGCCTGCAGTAGGTGAATGACATAGTCCAAGTTTTTTAACAAGGTTTGTTGGCTGTCCGCTTGTATAAGGCAGTCGTCCAGGTAAGGGTATATTTGTATCCCCTGAAGTCTGCAATGTGCAATTACTGATGCCAGGCATTTCGTGAACACTCTGGGTGCAGTAGATAAGCCAAAGGGCAATGCTGAGAATTGATAATGCTCTGAGCCTGCAAGAAATCTGAGGTATCTTCTGCAACTTTGTCTGATTGGGACATGCAGGTATGCCTCCTTGAGGTCCAGAGTTACCAGCCAAGACCCCTTGTCCAGCATGGGAAGGAGTTGCTGTAAAGTCAGCATTTTGAATTTTGGCACAATAAGGTAAGTATTCAGTGCGGACAAGTCCAGAATGGGTCTCCATTGGTTTTCTTTTCTTGGAACAAGGAACAGTCTTGAATAAAATCCTTGGCCTTGTTCTGCAGAAGGAACCTTTTCTATTGCTCTTATTTGAAGTAGGTTTGCTATTTGTTTGAGTGCCTCTGCCCTTTGATTTGGTGGCAGGTTTGGCCTGCCATGTCTTGTTGGTAGTGTATGAAAATGGAATCTGTATCCTTTGTCTATTATGTCCAGTATCCATTTGTCCTTTGTAATATTGTGCCAATTTTGTGAGAATAAAGATATTTTCCGCCCAAAGGTGCTTCTAATTGAGCCCTGGATGGCGGAGTCAAAGTCAAGTCATTGAGATTGTCCCTGCGGAGGTGTGGAAGGTCCAGCCCCACCTCTCTGGTTCAGAGGCTGCCATTGACGTCCTCTGTAGGAGCCTTGAGTTTGCCCTCTACCTATGCCATGTCTGTTTTTGCCTCTTTGAAATTTGTCTGTGTCTGGAAAGGACCAATGCTTAGAAGGCCAATTCCTGCTGAATCTTGGAGGCTGTACCTGGAGGAAATCTTTGACTGTTTGCACTGATTTTGCCTTTTCCTCTATTTTCTTTAAAACCTCTTGTGCAGTAGCACCAAATAGCTTATGTTTCTCTAGTGGTGCGTCCAAAAGTTTAATTTTCACATGGTCAGGCAATGTTTGTTCCTTTAACCAAGCATGTCTGCGTATGACCGCACCTGTCATTGCTGCTCTACATGAAGCTTCCAATGCATCATATCCACACTGAAGGAAATGGTTGCTAACCTGCTGAGTATTATGAACCAATTCCTGTAACCCCTTTCTATCTAATGGTTCAGGGGAAGCCAATTTCTTTTGCAAGTCATCCAAACATGTATTCCTGATACTGAATCATATGAACTTGACAATTTAATGCTCGCATAGAAAGGGTGGAAGATGTATATACTTTCTTGCCCCACCTTTCTAAAGCCCTAGAATCTCTTTCCGAAGGAAGTGGATTCTTAGCAGTAGTGGAGGAAACCCCTTTAGGCCCCTGAGAAATAGTTTCAGGGTCAGCAGTATGGCCCTTGTACAGAAATTGATGCGTGTCTGGGACCCTGAAGTACCTGTCTGGCTTGACAGGAGCAGGGGGGAGGGAGTCAGGGGAAATGCACATTCCAAAAAGTTTACATATTATAACAGTACAGTACATCCTCTTATGTTAAATACACATGACATAGTAACAGCATATGTTTTCCTATATGCACACTGCAGAATACTAAACATCACAACACAAACTAAAATAATTTTATCCCAAAACAAAAGATTCAAGACTTGATGTTAATCTCTCATCTTGTTATAGCAGTGCTTTACTAGCTAATTCCTTCCAGCCATCCAATAGTGTACATTAGGCTAATCTGTAGATCAAACTCAGTACTTCATTTTAGTCACATCAACATACTCCTGGTATTCTAAAATCAGGTTTTCCCAACACCTCACCCTTAATAACAAGTTCTTTACAACAGTTAATATCTAAAGGCCTAACAATACTACAACTCTACTTCTTGCACTAGGTTTTTCCACTTAACTCACTAATTTATCTTTAATGAAAACACAAGAAACATGCACTGCACTGGATCTGTGAACTACAGTCCTACATCACCCTGCTAGCAGTGTCTCACCAATCCACATTTCCAAGTTATAAGAAATCGGAAAATAAACAGAGAAGAAAAAAACACATTCTCTGAAAATCATGGTCAAACCAATGCCCAGAAAGTTGCACAGTGAGAATTGTAAAAGTGCGAAAGAAAAAAGTGTAGGAGCAATAAATTTTGCTTAAGATCTCATCTTCCCCATTCCAAGCCTCTCATATAGCCATAAAATTTCCCTAGGTAATGGGTGGTTGGGGGCACACAGGGACTTGCCCCCCTGCAAAATCTCTTATTATGGCATTTACTTGTTTATTTCAAGGATTTCTTTTTGATGTACATCTAACGATGAAGCATTCCCTTAAGTTAGGCAAGTCGATTAAACCAGGGGAAGTGTATTTTTTCATGTCCTGGGCCATTATGATAGGTGTCAAAAATTGCCCCAGTCCAATGCCCTTTGCCCCCCCCCCCCATTATCTATATTTAAAAGTAATGTGTCAGAAATACTGTAAGTTTTTTGTTTTTCATTTCCCTAAAAAATTCTACTAAGGGAACAGTCTTAGTACTCACACTGGTAAGTCTAGCATTAATGCAGAGAAATATTTACATAAGTCGCTGTCAATTAACACAGTGACACTGTCTTGTCTCATTCATGGATAGTGATACACCTATCACACTAAGGGGTCATTTGGTAAAACATACTGACCACACTGTGGCTACACTGCATAGATAGACAGAACTGAAGATTGCACTGAACGAAGGCCCTCTTATACCTTGATATCTGGATGTTGGCCATCACACATCTGTTGACATCATTGACTAGGAATGATAAGACTCTTGGAAATCGGGAAGGTTGCAGGGTTCTGCACGGCAGGAAAACTCAAGAATCAGTACTGCAACATAAACAATGAAGAACATCAAAGTGGTATTTGATACCGTCATATCTCAGAGTTGCCCCTGACATGCATGTGACGTGGGGGTAAATCAGCAGATGTTCAATTTGTTGCTATACAATCTACACTGGAGGTGGCAAGCATATTACAGTGCATTCTTTTGGATGCTGCTTGGCATCACCAAGAACTCCATGAGGAAGTGAAGCACAGTCATAAGGAAATTACTGCTCTAGTGAGATTTATGGGGGAACATGCCACTATAATTAGCACTTCCATGCAAAGAGTTGCCAGTGCCATTGTATCTCTGCACACTGGTAGTGTTATCTGTGGTGTGGACCTCAGATGCCGTATGAGTAGTACCATCCACAACTAGTTCGGCAAATAGCTGGGCACTTCCTTTTAAATTTGTGATGTAGCTAAAGAATGCCTTATGGTTATCCTTATCCAGGAAAGCTATTTTAGTTTCATAATTGGCTTTAGAACACTTAAGATATTTGATTTGCTTATTCAAGCTGTGGAGGTTTTTTTCTCTGCCGAGTCAGTTCCCTTATGCTCTTGGACATCAGTTTCTTCATCTTGTTATATTGCCTATTTATACTTTAGGTCCAACATGGTGGCTTGATTTTTCGTGAGGAGCTGGTTTTAATCTGGTCAGGTATAGCTGAGTCTATACAGTTTTTTAGGTGTTTATACAATGCATGTGTGTACACCTCTGCATAGGAGTCATTGCTGGCTGTTTGCATGGGGTTTGAAACTTTTTATACTATCGCTTATTAAGCTGTAGTTAGCTTTGGAAAATGTTTTCAGTTTTACTGGGGATGTCAGGTCAGATAATTATTTCAAATGATATTGATTTATGGACTGAACTTACCAAGGAGGATACCACATGGGAGGGGGGGGGTGCAGTGACTCTCCAAGTTGGTGAGTTCTAAGTCTAGGACATTTGAGCCCCTTGTTGGGGTGCAGACTTCTGTTCCACAGCATTTGCATTGGTGAAGGCCTGGAACCTCTGGGGTTTTATGTTTGTGCTCGTGTATGTCACCGAATCGATGGAAGGATAGTTGAAATCTCACGTGACCATGGTGTTTGTATGGTGACTCCAGTAGGTCCAGGTAGGCAGTACGTTTTTCTTGGCTCATGGTGAGGGGCCTATAGCTAACAATGATGTGGTATGGTACTTTGCCTATAGTTAGTTGGAAATGTAGCAGCTCAAGACAGTTACATTGTTTAACCAGTCTCGAGGTGTACTTAGCTTTAATGAAGATGGATACACCCCCGCCTTTGGTCCTTATATGCTCATTCTTCTTCTGGGGTCCAAACGTCTGGAAGACATAGCCTTGCATTGGTGGGATGCTTTCCACAGCCATGAACCATATCTCAGTGACTGCACAGATGTCAGCATCTTCCAGCGAGTGCAATTTCCTGTTTAGGCTCCTAGCATTAAGCATTAAAACCTTGAGTTTGTCTTGAGTGAATTTAGTTACGTTAGAAGTTTTATTTTTTTGGCATTGCCTAAAAAAGGCACAATGGGAGAGGCAAGAGCCTTTGCCAGTATCAGAAAGACAAGAAGAGACAGGTGCAGACCATCGCTGGCAAATCAGCACAGTCTGTCAACAATGTACTCCCATGCTGACAGATACTGAAATCCCCCTGGACTGACACTAAAAGCTAACCCAATTGCTGAAGCCTATCATTTTTTGTCTATATTGTGATATCATCCTGGGTGAAGGTAGAATGCTGCTTAGGGCTAGGGTCATACCTGCCTGGGACACACAATCTGAGAGTTCAGTCATGTCTCTTCTCATATAGTCCAGAGAACTACATCACAAGTTATTCACCTCAACATGGACTATGACAGAGTCATAATGGTACTTGTTGAGCGACTCGAGTGCACACATAATTTGACGGATCCTGGCACCTGACAGGCAGATGACCGTGATCTTCTCCTTGTCCAGCCTGGAGAAGGGGGCAACTGTGTGTCTCACTGAGTCACCTATGGCCAAGACATTTGGTCAAGAGGTGTTTTTCCTTAGGGGCTTATTTGCTGAGACACTGGTATGTGTGTTATGTGTAGTGGATTCTGTACATGCTCCAGTATGTGGGAGTGGTTTGCGCTTGGAAGGTTTCTGGTTGGCTCTTAGTGAATACCTCTGCATATGTGGGTTTATGTATTGTGACCTTATCTTGTGTGAGAGGAGAGGTGCGTATGCTGGCAACCTGTTTAATGCTCTGTTTATTGTTACGTGAGAGGATTGATTCCAGTTTCATGGCATAGTCACATCTCACATATTGTATTTTTGCTTTAGGAGCAAGCAGTTGTCAGTATACATGAAGGAATTGCTACATTGCCTCAGGATGTCCATGTCAATCAGGCTGGCTGAAGAAATGTTAGGAAACTGACTGTCCATTACAGCAGGTTAAACCATAAGTACTATTACGGAGTGGGCAAGTGAGATCAGCTTTTGCTCTAGGATTGACAAGGGGGCTTATTCTGCTGAGGATAGGGATGAAAAAGTAAGGCAACGCTGCTCAGCTGAGTTGTCCGCAGTGCACCAGAGAAGTTTGGGAGGATTCTACTGAGTGATGTCTAGAAAAAAAAAATTTCTAGGTGTTTGCATGTATACAGGGCACTGCTAACCCCTACTGCATGGTGCGCAGCTAAGCGCAAATATAAGGCTTAAATACAAGCAGAATTATTAAACAATTTTATCACAAGCGACCACAGAGAAAGCCCCACACAGAGCCTTTCTCCAGCAATCCCCAACTTACATGGGTCCTGAGCTACACACGTCTGTCACAAGGGTGCAGAGAGTCCTCAATGTAAGATGGCTGGATTTAGTGGGCAAGTGATACCATTCAGTAAGTCTGAATATAGCCTATGCAATATATGCTATATGAGGCAAAAGTACTAAAGATTCAAAGTGCAGAATAAAAACACAGTCTCAACAGTAAAAATGAAGCAGCTCAATTACTTACTCTTTATTGCAAATATGATGTGCCAGTTGCTGCCTGCACTGCCATCATTCCTGTAGTCTGCAATGATGTGCAGCATGGTCTGTACTGGCTGTGACTGCAGCGAGAAGGTATTATTCACATCAAATTGTTGTTGATGCTAGCATTTCAGCAAAGTAAACTCTCAACATTTTCCAAGTGTTAGATCTCTCTATAAAAGCAGGCAGAAATTTTCTCAAGCTGCTATATAACATCTATTTTTTGTGACATTTTCTTCACTTGTATCTAATTATTCATTCACGATGGTGCACAATGCCAACATATTCTGCACATACTAAATAAGGCACAGAGTAGGCTGCTGCTCTATAGTGCAATTTGTCTGTATAGAATGTCCCCACCTTCTGGGTTTCAACTGTGCAAACTGCTGCTGTTTACTTTACAATTTATACATGAATACTACTCACAGACAAATTAGCATTCTCACTCATATGTTTTAAGCATGAAGCAAGCAGGGTGTGATTTTTTTTATTGCCTGTCAACAAAATCAGAAACTGTAGAAATGGTCAGACTCTACAAATCATATGGCATACAGTTTTAAAATGTTTACTTCACCTATGTTAGTCTACATTGCTAATTTTTACTTTTTTTTTTTTTACATTCTTTCCCCCCAGTAATTCTCTGTGGTGTGTGAGTTGCTCAGCCAACTCATTCTCATTGCAGGTTAAGAACCGTCTATAGAAGGCCATTATCCAGGCATGTACTAGGGATGATTTTGCAGGTCTCAATCCTTGAAACCTGTAGCAGCTGATGGATGTGCACCTTGCCATAAAACTGTGCACGCTGGGCTCTGGCTACAGCATACGACTCCTGTCATGACCTGAATACAGATGGAGTTGTGCCTTTGTACTGGAATACATCCAATCTCTGTTAGGTCAGTGCAGTAGCAAGAATACCTACTTACCTCCCCAAAAGATGGGCATTCTGCACCATCCACCTGATTCCCCTACTGCCCACGCCTCAGGTATAACTCATGTCATCTAGGTTACAGCCAAAGCTTTATCCTTCTACATCATGAAGCTGGGTAGACATCTAACTGCACGAGTCATAGTGGTTGAACAAGCTAAGATGTGATCTGTGTCTGATATACAAGGGATCCCCTGATCCATTAGTGATGAATTTAATGCACATCAGCAAGTCAAACTGCAGCAGAAATACTCTACCCAGGGATCTAAACCTCTTCTGCAACATTAACAGAATAGTTTGGAGGGACAGGTATATCTTGCAGAGGATACCGCTGCTCTGGACAGACTCCCCATCCACATAAAAGAAAGTTCATCCTGTCCATATTCAATAGCAACTTAGATATATTGATGAGAAACACAAAATTTACACCAGGACTGCCCCCTGTACTACTTAATGGACAGAGACAGCTCCTAAATCCTTTATCTCATGCAGGGGTCCACTCAAATTATCTAGGGTATGATCCCAGTTATTCTCATTAGGGGCGTGATGCCCATGCACTGGCCCAGTAATCAAGGAGCCTCAATCCTCACCACTAGCACCAGTGAGGGGCGTCCACATTGGGAGGACAACAAGTACACATATAGTAAAGTACAATTTCCCTTAAGAGCACACAGAGGTCACATTCACTCTGGGGCTGGTTTCTCTCTTTCTCTCCAGATCCCCAATAAGACTCCCCACTGGCACAACTATAGGGTTCAGATCTCAGCTGAGTAGTCAAGCCAAAACCTCCAGCACCCTCTCTGTCCAACCAGTGCTTTGTGTCCCTGCCCAAGTAGCTGACACACACACACTTTGAGATTTGATTCATATATGAACACACAGACACTCCTGGGGAAGGCTGGCACAGGTTCACTAGCTATGCCCCCTTCTGCCCAGACTATACGGTAGTACTGACTGCCAACAACCACTACTATCAGGTACTATAAAGGCCCTTATCAAAGGGTGTCCAATTCTACTGTGCAATGTTATTATTATCCAATTGGTAAGTGTGACTGAGACTTGAAGGCTATTTAGGAGTGGCTTATACAGTATCACCACACACATGCAAGTATGCTAAGAGCTTAAATATCGCTACACAAAACAGCCACAGTTAAAATGTTTAAAAATATTTAATAGTAAATAATAAAAACACAAGACAATACTTATTAACTCAACACAATGACATTAGAGAGTTCAGAAATCACAGGAAGTACTTTAAAACAACATTGTAGGACAGTCTGACAAATATGGAAAACAGCTAGACTGATCTGGCTATATTCCTATTTATCTAAGAGAAATACTACAATCTATATCTTACTTGCTGTGCAAGACACAGTGCTGGTGACTTGTCAGATTCAGAACACAATACAAAATGCCATCTCTTTCTCTTGAGATAATTCTTAAATTGATAATACACATTACTGCCGAGTCATTTCAGAATACATCATTCTTGTCACTTCTGCTTAAGTTTCCCAGGCTCACAGAACTTAAAATTTAACATTTCTTTGTAATCTGCAGCTGCCAGGAAGTCACAGCAATAAAAGACACTTTACACGTGAAACCTAATAACTATCTCTGTCAAAGACAACAGAAAGAAGCTCCTAGCCTAGACATCCTGTCTCTTAGCTTGAGATCACACACACTCATAAAATTCTTTTTTATCAGCTTATTTTCTTAGAGTTTGCGAGTTAACTCTGTATGTCCCGGTTGGCTACCTTGAAAACCTACATTATATAGGCATAGAGCTTACACACATTTCTGCTGTTTTCCCAACAGGGTGCTGTATGGTTACATTTTTGAAGCTCAGCACATAACAATTTTCTTACATTTGTCAAACAAGCCTGTAGATCATATCAATATTTACAATGACATAGAATTATTTACAAAATTCTATCTAGCCAGGCTGGCAGCCTTCACATTTCTTCCCCCTGGAGAACTCAAGCTAGTTTTTCAAGTGACCTTTGAGAAACGTTGCTGGAGAGGGTTAGGTCTATCTGGGTATACCTTACCCCATTCCCTGTCTTGAGAGCCCATCTGCATTGGCATTGCTAATCCCACTGAGGTGATGCACTGACATATATGCTTGCAACCCTAGACTCCATCTTAGCAACTTGGCATTTCACTGGCTGGCTCGATTTAACCATGTTTGGGGGGATTGTGATCTGTAACTACAGTGACTTTCTTTACAAACAGATAAGGCTGAAGTTTGTGCAGTGCTCACACTATGGCTAGACATTCCTTTTCTACAGCTGCATAGCATTCCTCCCTGGGTTGGAGCCTTCGACTGAGATAAACCACTGGGTGCTCTTCTCCCTCTGAAGAAATCTGGCTAAGTACAGCCCCCCACCCCATGGTTCGAAGCATCCACCTGCACAACAAATTCTTTGCTGTAATCTGGACTGGCTAACACAGGGTGTCCTCCCAAACCTTATTTAAGCTTCTGGAATGCCTGCTCACATGCTATGGTCTACACTACCTTATCTGGCCTGTTTTCCTTGTCAGGTCTGTGAGGGGAGCAGCTACGGTACTATAACTGTTGACAATGTTTCTGCAGTACTCTGCTGTCTCTAAGAGGTTCTGGCTTGATCTTACCACTCCCCACTCTATGTCCCAGGTAGGAGACCTCTGCAATACCCACCTGACATTTGCTGGGCTTAATGGTCAGCCTTGCCTCTGTAGTCTGTCTAGCACCTTCCTGACATGCTGAAGGTGTTCTTGCCAGGAATGGCTGTAGATGGCAATATCATCTAGGTAAGCAAGGGCAAAATCTCCTGCTCTTGCTAGGATATGATCTACCAGCCTCTTGGAAGTCGCTGGGACATTTGTATCACAAAGGGCATCTTTGTGAACTCATACAAGCCAAAAGGAGTCACAAAAGCTGACCTCTCTCTAGCACTGGGAGTCAAGGGCATCTGCCAGTAACCCTTGGTAAGATCAATGGTGGTAAGATACTTAGCCCCCCCAGCTGCTCTGGGGCTTCATCTGTCCTAGGCATGGGGTAAGCATCTGACTCTGTGTGACTATTTAATTTCTTGTAGTCCACACAGAACCTGGCACTGCCATCCTTCTTTGGCACCAGCACCACTGGGGAGGCAGAGGGACTGTTGGACTCCTGAATTATCCCTAGTTCCAATATTTCCTGTATTTCCTCCCTCAGAGTCTGTCTGCCTCTCTCAGGCACCCTATAAGGGGACTGCCTAATAGGCCTTTGTGGTCCTGTATCCACCTGGTGCTCCCTGGTTTCCCAGTGAACATCTCCCCAAACTCCTGTAACACTGCTTGGATTTCTCAAACCTGGGTATGAGATAGCTGCTGGGACACTGCTACCCCTTCCACTAAGGTGTCAGTCCGAGCCTCACTGACATCAGTCACCATATCTCCTTCAGTCTCCTCCTTCAATCCACTGCAAATACCCAGTACAAGGGCCTCCCTATCATGGGAAGGTTTCATCATGTTAACATGGTAGAATCTGTGCTCCTGCCTAGCTGTTCCACCATGTAGTTAACATCACTGATCTTCCTTACCACCTTGTAGGGTCCCTCCCAGGCTGCCTGCAGCTTATGTCTGATAGGAATGAGAACCATTACCTGCTGCTGTACAGCACACTCTCTAGCTTGAGCATTCCTGTCATACCAGACCTTTTTCGGCTGTTGGGCTTCTGCCAGGTTCCCCTGGGCCAAGCCCATGAGTTTCTTAAGCCTTGTCCTGAGGTTTAGGACATATGCCACAACAGACTCCTTGTGGGATTCACACTCACCCTCCCACTCATCACAAATTAAATCTAGACACCCCCTCACCCTATTCCCATGCAACAACTCAAAGGGTGAAAAACTTGTGGATTCCTGGGGAACTTCTCTATAAGCAAACAGATGGGGCAAATATTTGTCCCACTCCCTCTTACACTGATCTGCAAATGTCCGTAGTATGGCCGAGTGTGGAGTTTAACCTCTCAACAAGATTAGTCTGGGGATGGTAGGGGCTGGTCTTTAGAACCTTCACCCCAGAGTACTTCCACAGACAAGTCAGCAGGTCTGACATGAAATTGGCACCTCTGTCAGTCAGTATTTCTTCTGAGAAACCTAACCTGCTGAAAATCTTTAACAAAGCATTTGCCACTTTTTCTGCCTCAATGGAGGACAAAGCCACTACCTCATGGTATCTTGTAGCATAATCTACTACCACTAGGATCTGCTTTTTCCTTTTGGAACTTGAGGTACTCAGAAGCCCCACAATATCCATAGCTACTCTCTGAAATTGCTCCTCAATCACAGGCAAAGGCATCAAAGGAGCTTTCACCTTGTCTCCTGCCTTACCTACTTTCTGGCACTGCTCACAGGTCCTGCAGTACCCTGTTACATCTCTGAAAATCCCAGGCCAATAAAAGTTCTGCATAATATGTCTCTTTGTACATTTTATGCCCATATGATCTGCAAAGGGAATATCATGGGCTATGGCTAGAAGTGCCAGATGGTAGGCTCTAGGCACTGCCAACTGCTGTATTCTCTCACTCTCTAGCCCTCCCTCAGGGGTCCACTCTCTATACAGTAACCCTTTGTCCCAATATACAGATTTCCCCTTCCCTTGAGAATCAGATGCCTCACTACCTGCCTCAGGCCTTGTAATGTAGGGTCTGACAGCTGAGCTTCTCTCAACTCTCTCTTTGTAACCCTTCCCAGCTCCCCTTCCACAGGATGTCTGGCATCCTCTGACAGCGGTGTCTCACTGTCAACCTGGGTACTACTACTCACTTCTGCCCTTGCAGTCACTCTGTCCAAGGGAACATCAGTACCCACAAGCAGCTGTTGCTCCCCTTCAGTCTCACTGCTACAGGGTAGCTCCCTCCCTAAAGTAAACATGTCACCAGTTCTGGCTGCAAGTGTGCGGTCTGTCTAGGTCTCCCCAGGCTACCAGACCCATATGCTTGTCTCCAAGCCTGACTGCGTGTAACTGCATGAGCACATGGTGCTGCATTATCAAAATCCTTCCCTATCAGGACATCTGCAGGATGGTAGTTTGGTATGCCTGTTGTCTCAAGACAATTTATTACAGGCAATTTGTCTTTCCCACTTACTGGCTCTCCCACCTTTTGTTCCCCACCTTGCCCTGTGGACATCTATATGCCACATGGTCCCATTGGTTGCATTCAAAACATTTAACCCTAGGTCTTGGACATGTACCTGGACTAGTGGCTTCCCCTGCTACTGGCAGATTCTGTTGGGACAGTCTGGGCTGCCCACCATGGGTTCACTTAGATCCATGAGCAGTACAGGGTGTCTCTTTCCTGTGCTAGGTATAGATCTTCCTTCATCCCCAACTGATCTGCAGTAGAGCATTGTCTATCAGCTAACCAGATCCTCATGTCCTCAGGCAAAGTGCTAAGGGCTTGTTCCCTCACCAAAAGGTCTGCCAGCCATTCAAAAGTGGTGAACTGACATCCATTCACCCACCTATGAAAATAAGTGCTCAGTTCAGCAACATATTTACACACACTTTCATCTGCCTTGAGTTTATGCTCACAAAATCTTTTCCTATAAGCTTCAGGTGTTAGCTTAAAAAATTCTAGCAAACAGTTCTTTACAACATTATAGTACAAAAAGTCAATGTCAGATAGTTTGGAAAGAACATTTACAGCTTTTCCATGGAGTAAGTGGGTCAGGAACCATACCCAGAGCCTTTGGTCAACATCATACTGTTTACATACCCTCTCAAACATATGAATGAAACGACCAAATTATCCCCTTCTGTAAACTGTGGAAGAAATTTACTGACCTTTGATGCTTCCGGGGTTCAGTTACTCCCTTCCCCATTACCTCCATGACTCTAGCAAAGAGTCAGCATCTCCTTTTCATGTTGCCTCCGCCTCTCCTTCTCCTCAGCTTCCAGGTGCATCAGTTTCTCATTCTCCTCAACTTGCAGACATCAAAGTTTCTCATTTTGCTCAGTCTCTAGATGCTTCAGTCTCTCTGCTGCTTCTATTTCCAAACACTTGGCCTCCAACCCAAGTCTCTTTAGCTCCAGACAGATTTTTAAGTCCTCTGTATAAAGGTTGAGCTGTTCATTCTCTGGGTGTTCTATATCTCCACAGCAAGTCTGATCATCCTCCTGGTTTCTAGTCTTGGATATGTCTGCTTTAGTCAGGTTTCTATGCACCAGTCCTTTAGCCTGGCATATCTAAGCCAACTGGCTCCTTGTCAGCTTGCCATACTCCCCTGCTGACATGCTTGCCTGCGCTCCCTGACTAAGCTAACAAAAGAAATAAAACAATTGTGATCTGAACTCTGAATGTTCACTACGTGGCTGACTTAGAGTACCAAAAACACCTGCAGTGATCACTGTACACAAGCTACAGGAATTCACTATCCACACCACTACAAGCCAATTAATATGTGATGTGGCTAACTCACCACTATCAAACAATTAATATTTGATGTGGATATCCCACCTCTGCCAAACAATTAATATGTGACGCCTGTGCACTGGCCCAGTAATCAAAGAGCCTCAATCCTCACCACTAGCACCAGTGAGGAGTGTCCACATTGGGAGAATAACAAGTACACACACATTAAAGTACAATTTCCCTTAAGAGCACACAGAGATCACAGTCAGTCTGGGGCTGGTTTCTCCCTTTCTCTCCAGATCCCCAAGAAGACTCTCCACTGGCACAGCTATAGGGTTCAGATCTCAGCCGAGTGGTCAAGCCAAAACCCCCAGCACCATATCTGTCCAACCAGTGCTTCCTGTCCCTACCCAAGTAGCTGACACATACTTTGAGATTTGATTCATATACGAACACATAGACATTCCTGGGGAAGGCTGACACAGGTTCATTAGCTATGCCCCTTCTGCCCAGATTATATAGTAGTACTGACTGCCACCAACCACTACTATCAGCTACTAGAAAGGCCCTTACAAAAGGGTGTCCAACTCTACTGTGCAATGTTATTATTATCCAACTGGTAAGTGTGACTGAGACTTGAAGGCTATTTAGGAGTGGCTTATACAGTATCACCAAATACATGCAAGTTCTCTAAGAGCTTAAATATCTCTACACAAAACAGCCACAGTTAAAAGGTTTAACAATATTTAATAAAAAAATAATAAAAACACAAGATACTACTTATTAACTCAACACAATGACATTAGAGAGTTAAGAAATCACAGGAAGTACTTTAAAACAACATTGTAGGACAGTTTGACAAATATAGAAAACAGCTAGACTACTCTGGCTACATTCCTATCTATCTTGTAGAGAAATACCAAGAGCTAGGTCTTACTTACAGAGCAAGGCACAGTGCTGGTGAGTTGTCAGATTCAGAACAAAATACAAAATGCCATCTCTTTCTCTTGAGATAGTTCTTAAATTAATACACAATACTGCTGAGTCATTTCAGATTACATCATTCTTGTCACTTCTGCTCAAGTTTCCCAGGCTGACAGAACTTAAAATGTAACATTTCGTTGTGATCTGCAGCTGCCAGGAAATCACAGCAATAAAAGACACTTTACATGTGAAACCTAGTAATTATCTCTGTCTTAAGACAATAGAAAAAAACTTCTAACCCTGACATCCTGTCTTCTTAGCTTGAGATCATACACAGTCGTAAAATTATTTTTTATCAGCTTATTTTCTTAGAGTTTGGAAGCTAACTCTGTATGTCCCAAGCAATCTTGCTATCAAATATAGCTCATCTCACAAATTAGTTTATTCAAAAACAAAAGACAAACGCTATTACCAAAAATATTGGGGTTACTTACTAGATATAATTCTTGACAAATAAAATTTGTCCACAAATTGACATGAAAAGCTAACCTTTTAATAAGAAATGAATGTAGTATAACCAGTATCTCTTGCATCTTCCCCCTTCTCTTAGTAAATGTGTATCTAGATATTTCCCCTAACCACACAATAAATGGTTGAATTTCTATCTTTACTTTCTATAAAGACTATCCCCATTCCACTATGCCTTATGAGACCAAATGAACATAAGAATTCTCATACTCTACTTGACGATGTAGTGACTTCTAGTGTATATATTGTATATATACATACATATATATATATATATATATATATATATATATATATATATATATAATTTTCCCGAAACCAGATTGTTGTCTGTTTTCTTTAGATATGTATTTGTATTGTTTATTTGTATTTTTGAGTTACTGTATTATTATTTGGAAAAAAAGAAAATTGAAATAAAGAGATTTTGGAAAAAAAACTCTGTATGTCTCAGTTGTCTATCATGAAAAAATACATTACAAAGGCATAGAGTTTATACACATTTCTGCTGATTTCCCAGCAGGGTGCACATTTTTGAAGCTCAGCGCATAACAGTTTTCTTACATTTGTCAAACAAGTCTGTGGATCATATTAATATTTACAATGACATAGAATTATTTACAAAATTCTATCTAACTAGGCTGGCAGCCTTCACAAGGTGTAATATATAACTATCAACCATGGGATGGAAAAGGCCAATCTAAAACCAAATTAAACAGGTTATTTTGTGCACAAAAAGGGAAATTGGCCAGGCTCAAAATGGCCCACAAGGGCAGTTAAGCCTAGTACTTACCTATGAACCTATTATTTTAATAGATAATGACCGTACAGAATGATACATGCTGGCCTTAGGATGTTTAATGCAGTAATCTATGATACAGAAGAGTAAGAATTATCACTACTTTTAAATGGACTCCTTTTCCAGACATATATAGTACACCTGTACTCTAACATTTCTGATGCTGTATTTTATTCTGTTAAAACAGTCAAGATAGTTTATTTTATGCATTTTAGACATGATCATATAAAAAGATTTCAAGCTGTAAATTCTGAAATCATTTGCAAATCTGACACAAATCATATCCTATGTTTCATTCAAAGACACAATTAGTTTGATTTAAAATTAATAATGCAATAAAATGGGTAACTTATAAAAAGGCCGTTGTGTACCACCACATAAGATACAAGATGATAAGGATATGGCAACTAGTCCTGCTCAGTTTGCTGGAGAAACAATATCCAACTGTACATCCCAGTTATATGCCTCACTGAAGAAATGCACCTGAGTCTAGTTCCATGCCTCTTGTATAAAAAAAAAAAAAAAAAAGACAACGCAAAACTCACAGCTTTTATATATTATTTACAATGTATTTTATTTTTAAAAATTAGTTACGGAGCTTACATTCTTTTAATGAAGTTCCTGCTCTGGTTATAGAAACTATGAATACATTAAAACTGCCTTTTGCACACATCTGCTTTTACACAATCTGCTTTAACTACATTCACTCCAAATATATTACGATGTTCTGTTACCTTTCTGTATCATTTAACAACTGATACATATTACTTAGTTATAAAATTCAAACATATAAATGAAGAGTTAACAAAGCTGATGCAGTCATTCAGTTTAATAACCATAATAATGAACTGTAACCATGCTAATAAGCTGTTTCAAAAACATTTTAAAGAAACAACATACAATGCTAAAATGTTATCAGGTCAAAAATATATTAATTCTCTCAGAACAAGGACACTTTTTGATAGCTACTAAATATTGCTCATTCCATTTCAGTTACTAATGAAAGCATGCAGTTAGCCTTTAACTAATACAGTATGATTTGTACCTTGGCTCAATTGAAAACAGCTCTACTACTGTATATTGTGGTCCTCTTCCCTAAATCACGACAGTACTTAAGTTTCATACAACGGTGGTGCAGTGGTAGCGTTGTTGCCTCACAGCAAGAAGTTCTCCAGTTTGATTCTCAGCTAGTGTGCAGGGAGTTGCTTCTGTGTGGAGTCTGCATGTCCTCTCCGCGGGTCGAGTGGTGTTCCGAAAGACGTGTGAATGGGCATGCCTTCGTTGAAAGTTGGTCGTCGAGCTGGCAACTCAGCACCGTGAAAATCTACTGCCAATCATTAGTGGACCGGAGTTCCACTGTGGCGACCCCTAACCAGGAAAAGCCAAAAGACAACAACAACTCAAGTTTCACAGATAGTGGCCTGGTAGACCAAAGCAGTCTATTTTTTCACAAACATGTTTTAAGTATGCAGGTAGATGATTACACTACTAACAGGCTAAGTATGTTCTTCACCTGAGCCCTTAAACTCTTCAAAGCTGATGTCTTGCCCAATGCAATCAGGGACTTCTGCTCTTATAGTGGGAGGAGACTTCCTGCATGCCTGTAACCCAAGCACAGCATCAACACCTGTCAACTTTCTGTGCATACCAAACCAAATGCATATAAAAGACTGACTTCAACTTATCAATGCATCCTGGTGTGGCTGAGTGGTGGGAGGATGGTATGGCTTATGGAATAACCACTCTCCTACTTTTCTTTAAGGAAGTGTATGTTACATGGAAATTCTGATCAAACCTTCTCACCAAACTCTCCTGGTTCAATGGTGCATGCGAAGGTAGAGACATTAATGGATGCTTATTCACTGGAAAGGGAAAGCAAGATGAGAAAAGTGGATTCAAGGAACAGCCAAATTACTTCAAGTTAGAGAAAAATAATTTACTGTTGAATACAGTCCAGAAAATATACATATATGTAACTCTTCCTAGGAATTTTACTTGACTACAGCCAATAAACCAAACTATACTTACATATATTTACTTTCCCCAACAAGCTACTGAAGCCATTTACAGAAACAGCAAGAAAGAAAACTGTACTCTGAAGAATAACATGACTGGCTGCTGCTATATGGTCCAACGCTCTGACAAGTAGCAGGTACTATTATCTACTCATTTTTTTTTCAAAACAGAACAGCAGCCATTTGCTGTGACAGTTCTTCTACTGTTAATTCCAGTAAGATCCACATTGCTCCATGTCCTGCCAGTGTCAAACACTGACCGTCGTGGCCCAGTGAGGCCTCACTTTTAACATAAGGAGCCATACCACTACGAGCAATTATATTCAGAAGATCAGCATGCTCTGTTAAGGAAACACTCAGGAAGTAGATTTATTTAATATAAGTCAGTTTTTGTTAGACTTTAGCTTCCTGCGGAAATAGTCTGGTGCAGTCTCATAAAGCCATTCAGAATCAATAACACAAAGGTCTCGCATGTAGCACTTTGAAGTGTGAAGCAACTCATTGTAAATTACATAGGCAGGTTTGCAGTGGAAAAGTACAGAAGAAGGGTGGATTGCCACTGGCTGATGTGTGTCAAGTGTAACATATGTACCATCAAGTTGCAGTTCAGCTACATGCATGAAAAGACCATGAGCCAGGCATCGCCGGATATTTCCAGTGTCCATGCGTGAAGACTCTAAAGGCATTCCTAGCTGTTGAAGAGGAAAAAAAAAAAACAAGACATGGGTTAAGGTTAAACTTTTACTTATATCACCACCATCACATTACTTGCTATAAAACTGAAAGAAAATTTATCTCTGCACCCTGTTAATCAAGGACAACAAAATAGAGCTAGAAAGATAGGAATTCCCAATATTAGCAAATGTATATTAAAGTTAAGATATCTTAACATTATTGTTGTTACAGAAATCATCCTGTTTTTTAAAAAAAATCAAGTAAATCACCATCTCAGTCTCTTAAAAGACAACATACACTACATTTCTACCATAATTTATTCCTGAATTATACTCCATATATAACCCCGTTTAAGCTTAAGGGTTCAAGTTTGACATCTGTTACGTCCACTAAAAAGACATTCCAGACATCCATCTGACTTTCAGCTGATCCGCTACATGTAGTCTGTTGTGAAGTGGGTAAGTCTGCAACTTGTTGATCACAAGCTACAACAATACTGCAGTGAGATTTCCCTTTCTTTCATAGTTGTACAGCTTTGCAGCTGAAATATTTTGCCCCATTAAAAAAGTTTTTTTGCTTGAAGTTTTGACAAATTGTGCTCATCCAGACAAAGGTTCAACAAGTACCCATTCGGGATTTGGTGGAGGAATGAGGTTTATGAGAAAGCAGAAATTGAATAATTTATGTAAATATTGCCCAGATTATAAACTATTTAACAATATATGTGATGTATAATGTTTGTAAATGTGAACTTGTTAATATGGTTTGACATAAATGTAAGTCTATGTCACAAGTGATAATATAAAAAGGGTGTTTTAAAATAAGTACCCATTCAGGGACATACAATACAAGTACTTCAGTGAAGTACAGTTTCCTGATATATCTCTTAAGCCCCCCCACTACATTCAACCTAGTTTTGGCACTGTACGAGAATAAGAGAGTACTTGCTCCTAAATCCTACTCATCAATGTGAGGTATTTGTCTTCTTTTGTTACATCTGCATGAATGATATAAGATATGGCATCATACTACTTTAATATGCAAATGAATATCATTTAACTAAAAAAAGAAATGTAAACCAATGCATACTTCTGTTCTAATGTTTTATGTTTTTTTATTCAGAGACATATCCTACGTACATTTTTTATTTTGCTAATGGTCCTGCTGTAGCTGAAAATGGTTCATGGACCAGTCTACTTACCAGATTAACAAGTAAATTAGTTTAGAATCTCAGAGCAAACCAAATGTAATAATGAGTGTTTTATTAAAATGTGCATGGTCGACACGCGATAGAAGTGAAACTTCTACAAGGAAGTGCGAAGGAAAACAAATGGCACAGTTGGCTCCTTTGCACTTCCTTACTGAAGTTTCACTTTTACCATACGTGATGACCATGCAATTTTTTTTTTTAATCCTATAACCAGACTTTTTTTTAGGCTGGATGATAATGATATGAAATTCCTCTCATCATCTTTGCTCAAGAATGTTGGGCAATGACAAAGACAAAAATAAGAGGGGGACAATTGCCCTTAATCAGCGACATATTTTAAACGTTTCTAAAAATCAATTCAGAAGGTTAACAGAACAGCATGTTTTGCATCAACATGCATTATAAGATCAATAATGAAATGCAGACTGGCATTATTTACCACCTGAAATCCTCAGTCATTTAACAGAAAATCAAAACTTGTAGGAATTTGGTACAAAAATATGAAGTAAAATCAGGGACAGTTTAAAGGTAAGGGGTCCGTTTAATTTGTTCATCTGTGTTTTTATACAAGATTCACAAATAACATGGCATCATCTATTGCAAAGAATATGTTTCAGTTGCACCTCCTTTTTGATCAACTGTGTGTGTGTGTGTGTGTGTGTGTGTGTGTGTGTATGTATGTATGTGAAAGAGACACAGACAGAGATTGCTACTTTCTTGTAAGGTCTAACGTACTAAAGCACAAAAGAAAATATAATACAGCTGACAACTTGACAAAGCCTGATATTACCAGGCGAAAGCGCTTGTTTTGAGCTGGTCGTTTGTGCAAATAAAGGATTTACAGTACCTACTGGGTTTTCATTGAAAGCTGTACCTTTTTTACGCTAGTTACAGCGTGGATTAATTTTCTTATCACTGACATTATTTTGGAAAGCCGAGCAACGCTGGTATTTGCCTGTGGAGGTATTTTGGTCATTGGTTTGTGCTTCTTTGTTTTTTTTGAGTACAGCTGGCTACCTGTCGCAGTAGCAAAAACATTTTTGTAAGGGAACTCATTGAGCAGCCAGATGTGCTCAGATTTCTTCAACAAGCTAACTTGTTGAAAACTGTTTGTACAGTGACATACATACTGAACTGTAAACCAACATGCAGCAGCACATGTAAAAAAAAAGAACGTTTTAAGTGGCAGAGACATTATCACTGGGACACATTTTTCTCTCTCTCTCTCTTTTGGTAGCTTAGTTGCTTCTCATTTGTTCCATATGTGTGTTTGATGACATGGTATTTAGTGCCTTTAGGCTGACGAGCCCAAATTAACGCGTACACCAGGGATTTACTTGAATTGTGGAATGCCCCTGTATAATACTTTTTGTTCGCTTTGGTTAATTTACTACTTGTCATCAAAAGGAAAGCTCATGTTTACATGTTTAACTGCTGAATTAACGTGCCACATTATATAACTGTGCCTGTTGTTGCTGTATCTTTCGGCTTTTCCCGGTTAGGGGTCGCCACATCGGAACTCCGGTCCGCTAATAACTGGCAGTAGATTTTTACGTACAGAGTTGCCAGCCCTGACGCACAACCCTCAACGAAAGTACACCCATTCACACATGTCTCCACACAGAAGATGCTGATACTGCTTTATTTCACTTTGCCTGGTTCAGTATGCAAGTTGCACTTTACTGACTTCTCAATGTCTTGGCTCATAACTGAAAAGTGATCCTAAGATAAATTCACATAGCCCTGTTGACAAAAAAAAAAAAGCATGTGACCTGCAAAGGTATATTATACCAGACTAATGCAGATCCTCATTTTTCACATATGTAAATATTTCATGGGTCTTCTCTCTATACATTTCTCCCAGTCCAGAAACTGAGCGGTACTTTTTGGTAAAATTTAAATTTTTTATGATAAGCATACACCACTTTAAAAATGTAAATGAAGTCTCATACACTGATGTAAAATGGTTGCGTCCAAAATTTTGCAACTGCAGGCAATGTTTTAAGACTAGTCATTTCATCTCAATGTAATACAATGATATTCCAGTCAATACCCAGGATTCTGTTTAGTAATGACTTCCCATGTCCAGAAGGGTTGTGGGCATTACTCCTGGTAAAAATTTACTGTGAGCAATCCACTTGCCCAGGTTCCTTTTGAATAGTCTCATAGAGGTGCTCTGCTTCACATGAACTGGCAGTCTATTCCAAAGAGGCGGCAGTCGCTGGGAGACAAATTTGTCCCTACAGCACATCCTATTCAAGTCTCAGGGCCATATTTAGATCCCTGGAATTGGTGGCTCTAGTCCCGTTTGATTTATGGATGTGCAGCAAATTCATTAGGTCTGGGTCAGAGTGTGCTCTGCATGAAAGGCATACGTCTCCCCTAAGAAGTCTATATGATACTGAGTATAGTGACAGGGATTTTAGTCGATCTGTGTAAGGTACGTGCTGAAGTCCTTTGATCTTCCTTGTTAGAAACCTCTGAGGTCTCTCCAGTTGTTGCAGGTGCTTTGTATGGTACATGCCAAAAGGGGCGTTATACTCAATTATGGCCTTGGGCTTGATTAATGATGCGTACAAAGGTATTATTAACCTCCTTTGCTCTAGAGGTGATGCTTTTGCTAATCAAGTGTGCTACGTAGAAAGCCTTCCTTACTACAGTAGACACATGGTGGTCGAAGTTAAGGTCACAGTCTACTTGTGATCCCAGATCCCTTAACACTTTGTAGGTATATAAGGTATTGTTAATTTGATAGTGTGAAGGGACATTATTTTTACCATAGGGAAAGATGATGCATTTCTTTGCATTTAGTTTGAGACCGTGACTAAGATACCAGTCGATGGTTTGTGTAAGACCCTCCTGAAGTATGCTGATATAATTTGGGGATTCAATAATTGTACCCAGTTTGGAGTTGTCTGCAAACCTGGTCAACCACAGCCTCTTAGTTTTGGCCTGAACTTCTGAGAAGTATATACAAAACATTCGGGGGCCAAGCACTGACCCATGTGGCACCCCGCTGATGACAGGTCTGCAGGTTGATGTAGAGTCACCCACTTGTGAGCTAATTGGCAATCTATCTTACAACAAAGCAGTTTACATTCAGTTTGCTAAGTTTATCAGTAATGCCTAAGTGTGGGACTGTGTCACAGGCCTTGGCTAAGTCGTGGTATGCTGTATGTACAGATTTGCCCTTGTCAATGGTCCTACAGCTAGTACTTGTAGCAGCTGGAAAAAACTTCAGTGAGACACCACAGTTATAATGATAAAAAACAGCTTTAATTCCACATAAAATAAAGATTAGAAGTACGAACGATATGCGCTTTCAACTAATATAGCCTTCTTCAGATCGTAATACATATCCTGCAAACAAACCTTTTAAAACGTAAACATCCAATCATAAATAAGCTTTAATAAACCTCTTCCAATCATGATTCATTTCCTAACATAATGGTATTGGCTGTGAGACGGCTAATCAAAAGCTTAAGTGTTGACATACCTCCAGTATTAACCAATGGAGAAACTTCCAAACACAAACTGTTTTCAGAAAAAAAGGTCCAATGACTAGCTTGGGGGAGGTCTAAAAATTTTTTGACGATCAATGGTGTATCTTTCAATTATAATATGGTAGAAGCCGAGCCTCCAAGGGACAGCCTATCATCAATTCCCCAACAAGAGAGCCACCAATCACAAACCAGTCAAAGAAAAAGAAAAAGAAATCAGTCATTGGCCTCGATCGGCATGTATCCTGCGAACAACCATGCCATGGGTCCAACTTTCCATGTACAAACCATCAACAAAAACACACCACCAATAGGGTCACAACGACTGGCAACAAAATACACCAGATAGGATACAGACAATCCACCACTTGAAGCTCCATCAGCCAAACCAACAAATCGCAACAAAGAAAGATTGAGTCCAAACTTTATCAAGGAAAAACAACAGAGAAACATCCAATCTTATAAATAACAAAAAAAAGGGAGGGGGGGGGATACACCTCTCAAACATACCAAACAGGAAGCTTCCAGCCACTATAAAACCGAAGGGCCAGTATGCATGCTACGAGCCAAGCTTACTGTAAACAGGCTGGTAGCAACATTCTCAACATACCGTATTGACAAAATGAGTACAAACAGTTAATTATTTAAAGCTGTGCAAGCCAAATTAATAGAACATAATAAAAAAGCAATATGGCTGAAAGGCTATATTAGGGCAAAGAAATCATTACTGAAATATCTTAATCCTGGCAAAAGAACACTAATGATGTAGAACAATAAAGCTTCCAATCCCAAAAGGTGCTGAGCTAAATAGCCAGTCATTAGTTCAGCTAGTGATGCGATAGCCAATCGTAGCAAAAACACAGGTCAAGCCTCCTAAAATCAACCTATTGTGGATCTCCTTGCTTATAGTATACATTTTTACATCGTTATAGTATTTTTTGCTAAATTAAGATATTTCAGTAATGATTTCCTTGCCCTAGGATAGCCTTTCAGTCATTTTGCTTTTTTATTGTGTTCTATTAATTTGGCTTGCACAGCTTTAAATAATTTACTATTTGTACTCGTTTTGTCAATATGGTATGTTGAGAATGTTGCTACCAGCCTGTTTACAGTAAACTTGGCCACTAGCATGCATACTGGCCGTTTGGTTTTATACTGGCTGGAAGCTGTCTGTTTGGTATAGCTGAGAGGTGTTTCCACCTTTTTTGTTATTTAAAAGATTGGATGTTTCTCTGTTTTTCCTGATAAAGTTTGGACTCCAGCTTTCTTTGTTGCGATTTGTTGGTTTGGCTCATGGAGCTTCACTCAGTGGATTGTCTGCATCCTATTTGGGGTATTTTGTTGTCAGTGGATGTGACCCTATTGGTGTTGTGTTTTTGTTGATGGTTTGTGCATGGAGAGTTGGACTCATAGCATGGTAGTTTGCAAGATTGAGGCCAATGACTGATTTCTTTTTCTTTGAATGGATTGTGATTGGTGGCTTTCTTGTTGGGGAATTGATGATAGGTCATCCCTTGGAGGCTTGGCAACTACCATATTATAATTGAAGGATACACCATTGATTGTCAAAAATTGTTTAGACCTCTCCAAAGCTAGTCACCGGACCTTTTTTTCTGAGAACAGTTTGTGATTGGAAGTTTCTCCATTGGTTAATACAGAAGGTATGTAGACACTTAAGCTTCTGATTAGCCCTCTCACAGCCAATACAATTATGCCAGGAAATGAATCATGATTGGAAGAGGTTGATTAAAGCTTATTTATGATTGGATGTTTACTTTTTAAAAATGTTTGTTTGCAGGATATGTATTACGATCTGAAGAAGGCTATATTAGCTGAAAGCGCGTATCGTTCCTGCTTCTAATCTTTATTTTATGTGGAATTAAAGCTGTTTTTTATCATTTTAACTGTGGTATCTCGCTGAAGTTTTTACCAGCTGCTACAAGTACTAGCAGTGGTGCCTTGCCGAAGATTTTACTTTGCTTTTGTTTCTTCTATTCCTCGGCAGCTTTAGCAGTGCTAGCAGTGTTTTTGCTTGTTGATTTATTTTTCTGCAACACTGCACATGGCAGAGAATCTGCTCACGAAAGATGAACCAAAGGGCTCTAACTTTGCCCACTTTTTAAGTGATTCCTCCAACCCTCTTCTGTTGCTGTTCTCCATTCCACAGGAACACAGCCTGTGGCTGACTCTGTGATTGAATAAGGTACTTAATGCTGATGCTAGTTCATGTTTTAATTTGTTTAGAAGATAGCCTGGGATGCCATCTGGCCCCACAAAGGGCTGTGTTTTTTTTGCCAGAGATAAGGCTTTACTGATCTGCTCTTCAGATATGTAGGGTGGGGGAAGCTGGGGGAAAGGTCTGTGATAAGTTTGTAGTGAATAAGGGAGTGAAATTTTCCCCAAGTCTGTCTGCCAGCAGATTTGCTATCTCTGCGGGATCAGTATATGTGATACCGTTAGTCACTAGTTTGGCACATGCTTGGGTCCTACCTTTTAGGCTGCATACAGAGCTGTAAAAGGCCTTATGGTTATCCTTAGTAGTGACTGCCAAGTTTTTCTCAAAGTTACCCTCAGAAGATTTTACGTGTTGTCTTATTTGCCTGCTGAGGCTGAGGAGGGTGCTTTCCACTGTTGGGGCCTTGTCTCAGTTTTCTTAGACAGCAGCTTTTTGCGTTTGTTGTAAAGTTTGTTGATGCTGGATGTCCACCAGGGCAGCATGTTTTTACTTGAGGCTCTGGCTTTGATTCTCTCTGGAACAGCCAAGACTATACACTTACACAAGTGATTGTACAGGGCTTTAGTGTAAGCTTTGGTGTAGTTACCATTTCCAGCTGGGGGTGGGGCTTGGAATGGTTTTATACCTTCCCCAGGATGGTAGTTTGTCTTGGTGAAGTTATTTAGTCCGACTTAACCCTTAGTGAATTCTGGTGTTACTGCCAGTTTGAAGGCGACTGATTTGTGGCCAGATTTAACTAATGATGGTCCAACAGTTGCGGTGGTGCAGCTGTTTGTCATGTTAGTGAGGACCAGATCTAGTATGTTTGTTCCTCTTGTTGGGGTTTGAACAATTTGTTCCAGGGCATTTGAGTTAAAGTAAAGGAATTTTTGCTCTAGTGAGTTAGGGCTAGAGTAGGTTTCCCAGTTGATGGCGGGATAATTGAAATCTCCCATGACCAAATGGTTTGGCAATATTTGGATTGACTCCAGTTTGATGCTGTAAAATGTCTTATAAGATTTATTAACTGCAATGAAGGTTTACTCAGACAGGTGTGGAAGTGTGCACTACTGTAGTGTGTGTGTGTGTGTGTGTGTGTGTGTGTGTGTGTGTGTGTGTGTGTGTGTGTGTGTGTGTGCTTGAGTGATTATCTCAGAGTTGTATGTATGTGGGTGTGTTCCTGTTATTTGTGACCCAGCATGATATAAAATTAAACCAGGACTTTCTAACTTTTTCATGTTTTTCCATCACAAAGTGATAACTATTTTAAACTGAGTAATAAATGTTTACAGGTCACATGGATGACTTTTAGCTACTTTTCTTTAATGGTGCTCCTCTATTACTACAAACGATAAGTCAGACATTGAACTCTAACATCAAATCATAATTTATTAAGAATGTAGCCTGGCAATCAGTCTGCAGGTTAAAATGGAATCAGATGCTGTGAAGGACAGCAGCGGAACATTTTAGTTGCAAATCAGAAATAATGTTGCAGTTCACTGACCCAGTATGCTAACTATAATTATAGACTGATATTTAACTTACAGTTGTAATGGTCTAATTCCATCATGCAACCCAACACAGTAGGCATGGTTTTAGGGTGTAAAGGAATGATGCCAAAGTTTAATTCAAAGTACTAGTTAAACTTTTCGGCTGTTAAAACTACATTACATGTTGAAATATGTAACAGCTTGTTCACCGTTTTCAGCTTTTATAGTTTGATCACAATAAACTAACAGTATGTGTCATGAAGTGTGGACATTTGATAAAAAATTATGCAGAAGACAAGGATAGTATGCTTAGACACAAGCTAAGGGGCATATATAAAGCTGTGTTTTACACACAATACTTACTAATTTTTATGATTTCTACATTTTTTTTTTGCTTTCTTTCCTTAAGAGTGGAATTTGTGTGTATGTGTCTAGCAATGGACATCTCCTGTCCCTTTTTTCATAGCAGTTCCGACAGCTTTTTTGTAAGAGATAGTCTTGTGGGCACTAGTGTTATTCATGACACATGGAACAACATTGGTGGAAACTGTTAAAATTCTCAGAAGAGCCCTAAATCAGCATCCCCATTTCCCTTGCCAACTCATGGTTCAGCGACAGTCAGGCGCTGAATAACTCCACTGTCCGGTGGAGTCTCACTTCTGTTTCACTCTGAACCAGCACTACTGCACCAAAAGTTCACTTCAATAAACCTCAGCTTTGGTAACCCTGCATCACAATGAAACATAAAAACATTTACAACAAATCAAGTCCAAATCTGTGCATATTTTCATACGTGCATATTATGATCAGTGCTCATGCAGAGTGTATTTATTTATTTTTTTTTAACAAAGACACGCATCAATAAAACAACTCTTCCATGATCAGGTATGCCAAAATAATTTTCAAAAAGTTATGCCAACTATTTTCAAACGAGATATTTTTTTTAACAGCTACTCATCCATAAGATGGCAGTATATAAAACTTATTAATGCACATGCTTTGCTGGGAGAATCACTCCTTTTCAATAGCAGCTTTGCAGACTGTTTCTATGTAAAGACTGTGACCCCCCCAACTCAGATTTTTTACACGTCTTCTTAATACCTTAAAATATACAGTGTGCATATGCTCCAAGTCTTCCATGTTTTGAAGGAGTCTAGCTACATCTACTACACTACTGAAATTAACCACCCAGTTCTGCGTGCCAGCTTGAAGAAATCTCCTGCAAACCAGACCTTTTATTTCTGGTCACTAAAAATCATTAAATTTATAATTTTAAATGAACACATCAATAAGTGCACTGCCCTTTACATGAAAGTACAAAGGAACATCTGGAGTTAGTACTACAGTGACTTAGCCAGTGCCCACTGATACCCTAATAATGCTTTTGTGGGGCATGTTGTTTAAAAACATTGTACTGTTGGGTTAAAGCAACTACATGGGCACTACAATTCCCACAGTACATTGCAAATTACAGGCTAAAAAAGGGCATGGAAAAGGCTGCTGTCACCGGGGTTCTGGTCATTCAGTCTTTTGGCAAGACAGGGGGAGTGGATTATACATTTTATTTTTGTAATTTTATCCCGGACAATGATATCACAAGCTTCTAATTTTCTTTTTTTGTCAGCTAAAAATTATTTTTGAATAAAAGTTCTGCCTCATAATGTTAGTTTTTCAGAGTAACAAGTTGTCATTCTGGCAAACAATTTAAGGTTTTAATTTCAGCCCGCACCCAAACCAATCTGTCTCTAAAGGCTTTAAGCATCTGTCCAAGGCATTTTCCTAACTTCTTAGTTTCTTGTCAGGCGTTTGCAGATAGGGGTAATTTGAAACATTTTTTTATGGACATACTATTAAAATAGTGGTCTACTCTACCCTTCAACTTGAATGTAGTACATTTACTAAAGCAATACAGACATAACAGAGACAAAATAAGGTACTACTGCTTTGAACATAAAATATATTACTAATAAAAAAAAACATACATACATACATAAATAAATAAATACAAATAAGGGATTCCAATTAGCCACCAGTACTGTGGCTTGCTTGTTATCTCTAGGGATAGTTCTTAAAACACAACAGTATTATTCCTCTTCTTTACAACTGATGCAGCTAAAGTGCAGAGCTTCTCAGTCAGTAAACAACTATTAAGCAGAGACATAAATGACAGCAGGGAAGCCCATGGTTTGCCAGAGTTTGTCTTGTATTCTTCAGTAGTATTACTGGGAATGGTTACTATATGAAAGCAATAATCTTCAATGAGGAGAAAGTGGAAAATATGTCAATCAGTAATGCAGCCTTATCCTACTGTACAAGTTATTTATAGGTTCATAGGTAGGTAACTAGGCTATCGGCCCAAGGGTCTAAGTAAGCCTAGCCAACAAGGTTCCCTGGCTCACGCCACCTAAGAAAGTTAGTGCCACTGTCGAGCAGAGCCACAAAAGTGATCCCCAGAGTGTATTTCCTATTTTCCCATCCATTCATCAAGATTTTTCTTGAAGAGTGCTAATGAGGAACTTTGCTTGACATAGATGGGTAGCTTGTTCCAGAGTATGGGAAATCTCTGAGACAGGAATCTATCCCTTCAACATGTCCTGTTTATTGTGGTGACAAGGTTTAGGTCCCTACAGCATGTAGCTCGGAGGGATTGGGATTTCTTTAGGTGTAGCATGTCCAACAGCTCTGGGTTTGACATAGCTTTACATGTTAGGCAGATATCACCTCCGGAGTAGGCAATATGCTACGGAGTAAAGCTAGAGATTTTTGAGACGGTCAGTGTAGGGCATCTGTTTGAGGCCAGTAATCCTCTTTGTGAGGTACTTCTGTGGCTTTTCCAGCTGCTGCAGATATCTTGTGAGGTACATTCCAAAAGGGGCGTTGTACTCAACAATGGGTCTAATGAGTGTCGAGTAGAGGGAAACAATGACCTCTTTTTTCCTGGATGAGAACTCTTTTGTGACGAGGTGTGCCATGTAGAAGGCTTTCCTGACTGATTTCATGCATTACACAGCCCAGGTCCACATGTACTTCATTACCCATCTTCTTTGTTTTTTTTAATGTTAGAACACTGTTGCTCAAAGACTTCAAAAGGCTGTGCTAACTACTCAAATTTCTACTGAACAGGGATTTAGGTACTTTATGTAAGCTTTTATGAACATACAGCTTGTGAATAGCTTTGTGCACTACCCCCGAGTTATTTTTTTTTCTTTGTAGTGTCAAAGTTTTTACGTATTTTAGCTTTGTAGTAAGGGCTATGTCAGGACTTGTTAGTTGTACAACTTAGTTTTGTATTTATTTTATTTTTACTTACATTGTGTGGTAATTGTTGAGCAGGATATTCTGGTTGGAGGGGACTATGATTAGTCTTAAGTATAGTGTTTAACTGCACTACCTCTGTTTTATCTAACAATTTTGAACAGACATGATCATGAAAGACTGCTCAAAATTCAAAAGCTCAGTCACAATAATTGAGAACTCAGTTAACCTACAGGAGATGCACAGACTCGTTCTTGTGAGACAGTAAGCCCCACTACATCCCAATGTTGGTTCAGTCCCCCACAACCCCTAATTTGTACATACAAATTCCACAGCTGCACAACAGTGGGAAAGGAGAAGCTCCCCAACACGCTGCACAGAAGTATCACACAGTGAAACAGCAGCGCCTACAAGTCAACCTGAAACCTATGTAGGGTAATATGTATTTTGATTTCAGCATTTTAACATTCAAGTAGTGACACTTCAACATTGTACATTCAGCATCATGACTTTTAGTAAACTGATTTTTTTGCAAGTTGTCATGGACTCGCTGTAACCATTTGCCTTCCTACATCAAAGGCATCAAAAGCATTGTGTGTGTTATTTAACAACCTAACACCATCCTGAAAATATTTACTGACTATGTTACTATGTGTTAATCAAAGTTTCAATTGTCATATTCATCACTTGTCTACTTAGATGATCCTGGTTACTTTATAATATGCATTTGGCAGTTAATATGTTTAGTATTGAGAATGTCTGATTCAAAGCTCTGCAGTCCTTACCATTGGGGTACTGATGAGACTCATAGTCGACCCGAGATACCGAAGAATTAATTCACAGTTTCTGGCTGACATCTGTCAAACTATCTTCCTGTGATGGTGCCAAGGAATATTGACACATGTTCTGCGAACCAGGTTGCTACAGATGTACTTACAGGATTCATGAAGCCTATAAACCCTATCCAGTTTCTTGCCCCAGATGCCTGGAATGTTTATTCAAGGGAGACACCTTCAAAGGTGTCTTCACCTAGAACAAACAGCCTAAAGGTGAAGAAATATGTGCCAAACAGGCAAGATCTTCCTCATCCACATCCAAATCAAAATTATTAGGAAGAGTGGAATTATTTTTTTTTTTTTGGGGAGGAGAGCCAAGGCTGACAAGGGATGCCCAAGTATTAATCCTGGGACATGCTGAAACATAATCCCTAAACCTCTGACTGAAATATGGTAAAGTCTGGAATGAACTATTGCAAGGTGGATCTCTAGTTCTTGCAAGTCCATTTCTGTACTATGTTCTTCATTCCACATTGCTGCAGTCCTAACCATTGGGTAGAATCCCAAAGCAGAGTTAAGGGAGGATGGCAAATCATAAGGAAGCAGGAGCTGTCAACATGCCTTGCAAAATAGCTGTGGCAAAACCAGCCCTAGATTTAGAGTAGAGAGGAAGATGGTAATGCTTAGAGAAAGTATGCACTGAACTCCAAGTAGCTGCCTCCAAAATATCCTTAGTTGCCACCCCCCTTAGAAATGCTGTTGAAGTGGCAGTAGCCCTAGTGGAATGAGGCCTAATCCCAGCTGGAATCTCCTTGCCATGATGGGAATAACAAAATGAAATGCAAAACCCAATCCACTTAGAAATAGTTTGTAGACACAGGCTTGCCCTGAGAACTCAAAGCAAAAGAAACAAACAACTGCTGAGACTGTCTGAAATCCTTAGTCCTGCTTAAATAATAACGCAACTGCCAATGTACATCTAAAGTGTGCAAAATCTTTTCCCCCTTATTTTGGGGATCTGCATAGAAAGTAGGCAAATGAATAGTTTGGTTTAAAGCCACACTAGAAACCACCTTAGGCATAAAGGAAGGATTAGTACGTAATGATACCCTATCCTTATGGAAAATCAAAAAGGGCTCTACTGCCATAAGGGCCTGCAACTCAGAAACCCTTCTTGCAGAAGTAATAGCCAACAAAAAGCAGTCTTCCATGACAAGTATTTCAATTCAGCAGTAGCCGCGGGCTCAAAAGGTTGTAGAGTAAGTTTCTCCAACACAAAATTGAGATCCCAAGCAGGAGTAGGAGCTCTACGTGGGGTCTTATATTCTTTGCCCCTCTAAGAAACTGCTTGACCAAAGGATCACGAAAACAATGGTGGGTCACAATCATAGTGAGCTGAAATTGCTGCAGCATGAATCTTAATGGAAGAGAAGGACAAACCTTTGTCCAATAACTCAGTAAGATATTGAAGAGCCACACTCAAATTAGGCTCAGAAATCTCCAAATTCTTTGCTGCACTCCAAAATAAAATCTCTTCCATTTTTCTGCATACACCTTCCTTGTACTAGGTCTTCTGGCTTCCATAATCACATTTAAAACTTGTTGAGGAAGTTGAGACCTGCTGTGTTTTAGAACAGAATATGCCAGGCTGTTAGATGAAGAGAGTGAAGCTTGACATTGAGCAGGTGACCGTCCTTCTGAGATAACAGATGTGGAATCAAAGGCAAAGGCCATGGAGGCTTCCTTACCAGACTCCTTAGTAGTGGGTACCAGTGTTGTCGAGGCCAATCTGGAGCTATTAAAATCATCCTTGGCTTGTCTTGTCTGACCTTTAGGAGCACCTTTGGAAGAAGAGGCAGAGGTGGAAAGGCATACACATGAAGATTTTTCCAACTGAAAGAAAGAGCATCCACTTTCCAAGCTGTGTGATGAAACCCCTTTGTGCAAAACTTTGGCAGCTGGTGGTTTAGTGGAGAAGCGAACAGATCTATGTCTGGAGTTCCCCATGACACTGTCAATTTCTGAAATACATGAAGATCCAGTTTCCACTCGTGGGGATCCATGATTTGTCTGCTTAACACATCTGCTAAGGAGTTCTGTGCTCCGGCAGAAACCTTGCCTGTAGAGTTAGTTGCAAGCTGGCGCAGTTTCCCATAAAATCATTGCTTGCCTGCATAGAGGATAAGAATGTGTTCCCCTTGTTTGTTGATGTACCACATGACAGTTGTGTTGTCTGTTAGAATCAACACCTGCCCTGGAAGAAGTAACTCCTTGAAAGCCATTAATGCAAACTGGACTGCTAACATCTCCTTCATGTTGATATGTAGATGCTGAAGTCTGGCAGGCCACTTGTCTTGTATCCACTTTCCATTTAGATGAGCTCCCCAAGCAATGTCCGAGGCATCTGTCGTTAAAATCTGACTCGCCTCTGGCGGGTCACAGAGAGTCCCTTGTTTAGGTGACATTCCTGAGCCCACCACAAAATTCTTTTTGAATGCAAGGTATTATTTGAATGACAGTGTCCAAATCCTGGCAGTGCTGTGTCCATACATTTTGAGATACCATTGCAGCTTCCTCATATGCAGTTTGGCATTGGGAAGCACCAGAATACAAGATGCCATGAACCCTAAGGCTTGAAGGACTGTCCTTGCAGTCAGCCGGACTGAAGAGATAATTGATGGAAGTAACTGGAAAGATTCTTTTGTTTGTCCGGGGTTAAAAGGCCATCTGGGCTGCTGTATTCAGTCTCACACCCAGAAAGCACATGTCTTGAGAGGGTACTAGACTGGACTTTATTTCGTTCACAGAATACCCTAGGCATCTTAGCACTGCTATGACATATTCCAAATGCTGTAGAAGGTCTTCCTTTTCTTGAGCCAGAATCAGGCAGTCGTCCAAATAAGGATAGATTTGAATTCCTTTTAGCCTGAAGTAAGCTATCACTGGAGCCAGAACCTTTGTGAATACTCTGGGCAGTAGATAAGCCAAAGGGCAATGCAGAGAACTGATAATGAGAATTTCCAGCTCAGCGCAGATACTTTCTGCAACTTAGTCTTATAGGCACATGAATGTAAGCTTCCTTGAGATCTAAAGTTACCATCCAGTGATCTTTGCCCAGCAGAGGTAAAAGCTGTTATAGCGTCAACATTTTGAACTTGGGAATGTCCAGATAAGTGTTGAGGATAGATAAATCCAAAATTGGTCTCCACGTGTTCCCCTTCTTTGGTACTAGGAACAGGCGAGAATAAAATCCTATGCCTTTCTGGTACAGGGACTGGCTGAATGGCCCCTATTTGGAGTAACAGAGAAATTTGCTTGTGAGCCTCTTTCCTTTGTGGAGGAGGAGCGTCTGGCATGCCTTTGAAAGGGGCAAGGTATGGAAATAAAACCTGTAACCGTGGTGAACGATATCCAAAACCCATCTGTCTTGAGTAATTAAATCCCAATTTTCTTTGAAAAGAGACAGTCTTCCTCCCAAAGGAGCTGTCAGTCGAGAATGAACCGGCAGCTGGAAAGGCAGGTCATTGGGTCTGATTACGAAGGACTGACCCTGCCCTCACCAGAAGACTGAGCAGGAGAACACCCTGTTCTAGGCCTAAAAGAACCTTGAGCTCTGCCCCTACCACGTCTAGACCTACCCCTAGACTGGGAATCATAAGCAGGATCGTCCATCCCTTAGTAGGCCAATTTCTGCTAAACTTTGGAGGCTGCACCTGCAAAAATCTTTAACAGTCTGCATAGATTTAGCCTTGTCCTCCATTTTCTTTAAAACTGCTTCCACAGGCGAACCAAACAACACATCAGACTGTAAAGGAGCATCCAAAATCCTTGTCTTAACATGCTCAGCTAAATTCTGATCCCTCAACCAAGCGTGCCTGCGAAGAACAGAACCAGTGGCAGCCACCCTCGAGGAGGCCTGCACAGCATCAAAACCACATTGCAAAGAATGCTTACCCACTTGTTCAGACACATGAACTAAATCCAGCAACTCTTTACACTCAATACCTTCCGCCAGAGCATCCACCTTAGATTTCAATTGTGAAAGGAGATAATTTTGATATTTTAGCATGTGAAACTGACAATTCAACGCCCTCATGGCTAAAGTGGAAGAAGTATACACTTTCTTTCCCCATCTATCCAAAGCCCTTGCCTCTTTATCAGAGGGAACAGGATTTTTAACAACCGAGGCCTTAACACCCTTAGGCCCCTGAGAAACAATTTCTGGGTCCGAGGACTCTTAAAAGATACTTATGAGCTTCAGGCACCCTATAGTACCTATCAGGTTTAACAGGGCAGGAGGCAAAGAATCAGGGTTCAGGGAAGCCTCTGCAAAACATCTTCCACCACATTCAACACAGGAGGTATAGCTAAGGGCCTATGCTGGGGTAAAACAAAAATTCCCTAAGCCTCTTCCTGGAATCAGAGAAATCTTGGCCTTCCCATTTAAAATGCTCCCTCATGGAATGCAGAGTCTCTGAAAATGAAAAATCCTCAGGAGGAGAAGCTGAAGGAGTGGAATCATCCACATCAGAATCAGAATAATGAGGAAACTCCTGCAAGTCTTCAGCCGAAGACTCAGAAGCCTCTGAACACTGTTCAAAACTCTCAAACTCAGGCTCCACCCTAGGCCTCTTATCAGGAGGGGGCATAGAACCTCTAATCATAGTAATCAAATCCTCTGCCATTTTAAGCATATGTTTCTTAGGCACAGAACCTGAAGTGCTAGGAGAAGCCCCCACTGAAGCTAAACTTGGCCTACCTCTCAAAGAAGTCTTGGAGACAGAAGGAGAGGCTCTAACTGCCTTAGGAAGAGAGGGAAGAACAGTTACCTGAGAAGCCCCCTCAGCCTGGCCTACCTCCTGAGAGGGCACATCCTGTAACAGTAAAGTCTCTGCCTGAGACTCCACAGAAACTCCTGGCAAAACTGCTGGCTCCACTGGGCCTTCTAAAGAACCGACGTCCGAGACTGCGGTTCTTCAACCCTAAACTTTGCTGCTTTGTCCTTGCGCTTTTTGGGGAAGCGGGCGTCGGAGCATCCGACGGCATTTTATAATTACAACGCTTCCCAAACACTAACCTGGCACAGTCTAACCTTCTCTTAATAGTGCGTTTGTTAAATCTAGCACAAGAGCGGCATCCAACAACGTCGTGCTCAGGCCCTAAACAAGGTATACACAAAGTATGGTAATCCCTATGAGGTATCTGTTTCCCACAAGAAATACAGTTATTCACTTTTTCTGACATCCGGTTAAATACTGAGGCAAGAAAAACAAAATGTTCCCCAGCGGGTACTTGGCCAACTTTGATTAGGTCTGAAACTCCGACTTCAGAAAATTTCAGAACGCCAACCTGCACTCGCAAAACTGCTTCTGCATCGGACCATGCGGCAAAAAAGACTGAGGATATGACGTCGGTCATGCGCATTAGTACCCTGGCGTCCTGACATCAGTCTAATGCGCCTTGACCGGCGTCAGCCATATACTTTGGTATTCGGGCCGACTGGACAGCGGACTACCCCCAATGGTTAGGACTGCAGCAATGTGGAATGAAGAACATCAGTGAAACAGCAGTGCCTACAAGTCAACCTGCAACCTATGTAGGGTAATATGTATTTTGATTTCAGCATTTTAACATTCAAGTAGTGACACTTCAACATTGTACATTCAGCATCATGACTTTTAGTAAACTGATTTTTTTGCAAGTTGTCATGGACTCGCTGTAACCATTTGCCTTCCCTACAGCTGGCATCAAAGGCATCATGTGTGCATTTAACAACATAACACCCATCCTGAAAATAGTCTTGACTAGTTTACTGACTATGTTAATCAAAGCCTCATCAAGGATTTCAATTGTCATATTCATCACTTGTCTACTTAGATGATCCTGGTTACTTTATAATATGCATTTGGCAGTTAATATGTTTAGTTAATTGGGGAATGTCTGCTTTTTACTAATATGATTCAAAGCTCTGCTCTCCTTACCACTGTAGAGGGTACTGATGAGACTCATAGCCGACCCGTAGATACACGAAGAATTAATTCACAGTTTCTGCCTGACATCTGCATAACCTCAAACTATCTTCTCCACTTTCCCTGTGATGGTGCCAAGGAATATTGACACATGTTCTGCGAACCAGGTTGCTACAGATGTACTTACAGGATTCATGAAGCCTATAAACCCTATCCAGTTTCTTAGGAGCAGATGCCTGGAATGTTTATTCAAGGGAGACACCTTCAAAGGTGTCTTCACCTAGAACAAGGTGGGTACCACCACTTGTCTCATTTTCTTTTTTCATACCTAGGAGATTCAAGTACCTGTTGCATATATCAGAGACCTCCTTTAACTCCACTTGAACTGTTCTCCTCATAAGGTTTAGCATTAAATGTTCTTTAGAGGAGAACCTAATGAGATTTTTTTTTTCCTCACTATCAATATTACAGCCTAAAGGTGAAGAAATATGTGCCAAACAGGCAAGATCTTCCTCATCCACATCCAAATCAAAATTATTAGGAAGAGTGGAATTCTTTTTCCTTTTAAATGGGAGAGCCATTCCCAAGGCTGACAGCAGGGATGCCCAAGTATTAATCCTGGGACATGCTGAAACATAATCCCTGACAAACCTCTGACTGAAATATGGTAAAGTCTGGGATGAACTATTGCAAGGTAGGTCTCTAGTTCTTGCAAGTCCATTTCTATGGCAAGCAAGCATGAGGCTCATACAGATGGTCTTGCATTTCTCTCTGGAAAAAATGCAAGAAGGCTAAGCCTTTTAGAGCTGAAATACCAGAAAGGTAAAGATACCCAGGTGGAGAACTGCTCCTGTGATGCAGGTATAAATGTGTGAAGGGTTGATATCCTATTGGTGAAAGGGAACCACTTCTAAAACTGACTTGACTAAGTGGCCTTTTTTAACCTTCCCTGTAGGATTACTTTCATTTTCTCCTTCATTTCTCATCCTTGTATGCCTTCCACCTTTTTTTAACCATCCTCTCATTTCTGTTTCCACATGTACTTCTTTCTCCTCTGAAAGGACCTAGACCCAATTCTCTTCCATTCTATCACTCTGCTATATTACTGTTCTCTATCTTTCCTAAAACACTGAAACATATACTTCTGCGCTTACAAAGACCCGTCTCTCTGCAGCATTTCTCAGTAATACTCCAAGGATTACAAATCATACCAAGATATGATCATTGCTTAGTGGTGCTGATAGCTCTCTACCAATGGACACACCCCTAATTACACTGCTGAAGACCAGATCAAGGATACTGCCCTTATTCAGTGGAATCACTGCTCATGTCCCTGCTTCTTCAGAGTTTCTACCATTATCCTCTCACTCTTTACCTTGGATAAGGGCATCTCACAATTATCTGCTGGCATACTGTTTTACATGGTGATTGTTAACGTCTACTTGCCCACCTCCTAAGACATTTTACTTCGGACCATATTCTAATCCTTTACCACATTCAGCAACTGGTGATAATCTGTTTCCCATCTCTAGGCTCACAGCCAACAATTCTTTCTGGCCTTTCTTCTTGTAGTTATTAGCATCACTCTCTTCCACAGTGAACTTAGTATCATCCTGAATATAAACTTCCACCCCATCACCTCTTTTGTCCTTCCTGTCTCTTCTATACAATCCAAACACTGGTACCACCATATCTCAGTCTTAAGTCATTACAGCCCACATTATCGTAATACCTGCACTGTCAATATCCTCTTCTTACATGGCCTGCATGCAAATAACTACTATTTTTACCCCATCTTCCAGAAGTGTATTACACCAGCCTTTAGTCACCACTTCCTTTCTTACATCCCATTAACTGACTCCTTTTCTCTTATTATCCCTTTGCGATCACTGTGATTTAAATGTACTTGTTAACTTTAAAGGATTCTTAATTTAGTGTCTACTTTTTCAGCATGATTTAAAAGTGTGTAGTTCACAGATAAGGAGCTGAAAGCACAAGAACGAATGGTTAAAACTTTCTCAGATGATACAAGAATGACATTTGGTTTGGCAGTTGGTGAAAAGATTAACTTTTCAAGCTTAAATTCTTGTGATACAGAGATCGATTCCCTTAGCCCTTGTCTGTCTACTGTATGACCTTGAACAAGTCACTTAAATCAGACATTGCTCCTGGGCTACCCATGAAAAGGGAATGTGTGTCAAGCTGGGGTCTACCTGATTAACAAATGTAACTATTATTATTATTAAATATGCAAAAGCAACATTTAAAAAAAGGAAAGCTGAGCACCAAAAAAAAAATCAATCTAGGACAGGAATGCGATATAAAAGAACTTGAACAGGACAGAACGCATAAATATTTGGGAATAGATGAAGGGTCAGAAATAAAACATGAACAATGAGAATAAAGCTCAGTAAGGAATACTTCATAAATCTAAAGCCAATACTGAAAACTATCCTAACATCTAAGAATGAAGTCCAAGCTATAAATTAATTTGCTCTTCGTGTTCTACTTTATAGTATTGGTATGACTGACTGGCCCCAAAAAGTATTTACTCAATTGGACATGAAAACCATAAAAATGCTTTGTGCTTATTAAAGGATATATAAAAACAGTGTATATTAAAATTAAACATTCCTCGCTCTGAAGGAGGTATGAGCCTCCTCAAAACTGACTGCATGTACGGATCTGCAAATAATGGAACTGCATGCATATCTACTGACCTCATCAGAGCCAAACACAGTGAAAATTTTAAAGCATGAGGAGAAGGAATCTAGGATGACATCTTTGATTAGTTTATCAGAAACATTTTGAGACAGAGCTGGAATGAAAATCAAACCAGAAGGAGACAAAAAAATCAGACAGCAACTGAAAGTGCGAAAAAGAAAGGAAAGAAAGAATTTAAGAAAAAGGACTAGAAGAGAGGGAAGAAAAATTGGAAAGTTCACAAATATATTAGCAAGTATAGAGATCTGGAACATCCTCATGTTGACAGAGATTTGACAAAGTAATGGTTAAAGACAGGTAAACTGAAACCACAAGACAAAAGGCTAATATTGGCATCCCAATACAGTGAACTACTTATTTACTGTCTTTGTTTACGAGGATGGTCTGACTGAGCACTCAGGTTCATTTTCAGTAAGAGGCATGAGGTGAAAAGCTCCATTAGAGTTACAAAAAATACAAATTTAATGAAAAAAAAAAACCCCAGTTTCTTAACAGTAGAAATGGCATTTTAGAATCATTTGACGAGTAATGCAATCACGTTAGAATTTAATACAACTTGATTTCTGTGGCAATGTCATACAATAAAAAAAACAGGTTGCATTTACATATATAGTTATATACAAGTTTCATTTAGAAAGAAGTGATGTAAAGCAGTATACAGTTATAAATATAAGTAGGAGTTAGTTACATTTACAGGGTAAGGTAGGAGAGCTGGAAAGTTTAGGGTTGGTGATAGTCTACAGATATGTGTGTGTAAGGGGGGGGACACAAACAGAGCCAGGAGGAGTCTAGGTGCTGTTTTACATTGTGCTTAAAAGGTAGATGCATAACTGTCCTGTTTTAGTAAGATAGGCAGGGAGTTCCACTGTCTGGTGACATAGGATGAGTACAGCGAGTCTCAAGCTTTATTACGGGATTTGGAAGTTATTAGCAGGCTCTGATTACCCAAGTGATAATGGGGGAGTAGTGCTTGAGAATCTGTTTTAGAGAAGGGCTTGTGTGTTATTTTGTTGGCAATCTGAAGCTGAGTGAAAGTAAAGTGATTGTGTAGTTCTATCCAGTTGAGGTTTTTTTTAGTGTTAAGCAGTGGTATGTACATTAGGATGCCTTACTTACAAACTTGACTATTTTGTTAAAGCTGTCTCTAAATTATTTAGTATGGTGACTTGAATGTTGGTTAATATGGGTGATGCATAGAGAAGGAAGGGGAGAAGGTAGGATGATGCTAAGGATTTTCCTGAGTATGTGAGGTAGGTTTTGTTTCAGTAGAGAAAGCTCAGTTTTTGATAAGTTTTCTTGATGGCCTGGGTGATCTGCTGGTCAAATTTTAGGTTATTGTCTATTATGACTCCTAGTTTGGTATTTGTTACAGTTTCTATGGTGATGGTGTTTGTTGAAGTAATATTAAAGGGTGTTTAGGTATTTTAAAAGATATCTAGTGTGAAAAGCTATGGTATTTAAGATTAGCTGATGAGCCTTTAACCATGATTCTATTTAAGTGAAAGGAGTCTTGAGTCATTTGCTGAAGTAGTGGAAGGGTTGAGGCTGACCACATGATGGTGGCATTGTCAGTATACTGTGCTAAGGTGGCAGATTTGCTGGCTTTGTGCAAGTTGTTTGTGAAAAAATCGAAAAGTACTGGGCTAAGAATTAACCCTTGCGGTGTACCAACAGAAACAGGGAAGGAAGGGGGATCGGTCCTAATTCTGTCTGTTGGACAGATAGCTACAGAACCAAGTAAGAGCTGAACTGGAACAGTAATAGGGAACATAGTTCACTGATCAGGAGTTGGTGGGATACTGCTTCAAATGCTTTTGACAGATCCAGGAACAGGGAGGATTATTAGGTTACTATCGTTTCTGTTGGTACTTATGGTTTCTGAGAAATAAGCAGAGCTGCTGTGGTGTGCAGGAGAGTATTTTTTTGTTTATGAGATTGGTTAGGAGTTGGGACTGTATGCATCTTTCTAAGATTTTGGACAGAGGGGAGAGAATTGCAATGGGGAAGTAGTTGGAGAAGTCTGTAGCTGAACCATGTTTGCCAAGCACAATATTATGTGATTTTTTTTTCCAGACAATGGGTACATAGTTTTCTGTGGCAGATCTACTTATGAGCATTGAGATGGGGTATGTCAGGACATTGCCAGCAACCTTAAGGTACTTGGTTGGGAGTTTGCCAACAGCTGGTGCAGTGGTTTTCAGTTTTTGAAGGTAATTTTTGAGAGCTGAGTTAGGTATTGATGGGGACAGAGAGATGGGAGGGTGGATTAGAGTCTAGCAGAAAGAGGACAGAATGAATGAATGTGTGTGTTGAACTGGGTGGTGACGGGGATGTGTTGTTTGTAGTAGAAGATGGGGTGGTGGTTTGACTGGTGTATAGTAAGTTTTTTATGGCTGTCCAGAATTGTTTGGAATTGTGATGTTTGCCTTGAAATGAGTGAAAGAATGTGATTTTGTCTGGTTTGACCTGTTGTTTGCATCAATTTCTAAGTTGTCTAAAAATTTGCAACATGTATTGTGTTCTACCTTTACATTATATCTTCCAGGCTTTGTTTCTTTTTCGCATTAGCTGTTTTGGTTTCTTTGTCGAGCCATGGAGCAGGGCTACTTTTTATATTTTTGTTCTTATGGGAGCTAACTCATTTAATATGTTAAGGAATGTTTTATTGAAATGGGTAACAGCATTTTCTATTGGTAGGTTTTTAGAATATTCCAGTTGTATTGGAAGAGGTAGTTTATAAAGCTGTCTGTGTTAAAAAAAGGAGAGTCTACATACTTGCTTTAATACTGCATATGTTTGGAGGTGTGGATAGTTTGTCTTGTAATAAATGTGGGGAGATGGTCACTGATATTATCCGAGAGACAGGCAAAGGTGCCAAGGGGTAAGGGTCCAGTCTAGTACTAAGTGTCTGTTGGTGTGTTTGTCAATTCTAGGGGTGAGGTGATTACTTGAGTGAAACTGAATAAGTTAATAGAGAGGGTAGGGAAGTCACTATTTACAAGTAAACAGTCTATATTCACATTACCAAGTATGAAGATGTCTTCATTTACATTAGTGGAAAACCACTGAAGGATGCATTTGAGAGTGGGAATGTTGTTGCCTGGGAGAATATACAAAGCAGCAATGCAGAGAGTTTAGTGCTTGTTCAGGTGTAGGAGGGTAAGAAATATTTCTGTGTTGTGATAGTTCAGGTGACTCAGTGGGTATCGGGTGATGTTTAGTGTGTAAAGTATTTCAACACCTCCAGCTTTTTTGGGTACTCCATTTCTTATTACATTGTATCCCGGGGAAGGATTTCTTTATCTTTAGTGTTTGGTTTTAGCCATGTTTCAGTGACGATTAGAATGTCTGGGTTGTATGCTGCAATGCATGCAGAGAGATCTGGAATTCTGCTCTTGATGCATCTGATGTTTATGTGGATTAATAGTATGTTGTGGTTAGACTTATTGGGTTGTGTGTTGGTAATGGTGGGAGTTGATGGGTTAAATGGGATTTGGCAGGTTTGAAGGGATGGTTCAGGGTTTGGGTGGATATATCCAGAGAGTGGGGGAGTGGAGTGTGGTCAGAGAGCACAACTTTTTATATTTATCTCTTAAGTCTGATACTGATATATGGGGTTCAGGGTTTGGGTGGATATATCCAGAGTGGGGGAGTGGAGTGTGGTCAGAGAGCACAACTTTTTATATTTATCTCTTAAGTCTGATACTGATATATGGGTTTGGTCATTCTCTTTGATGTAGCTGTAACTGAAGAGGGCCCGAGTTCCTAATGGGTAGAGACTGAAGAGGGCCCGAGTTCCTAATGGGTAGAGACTGCTTGCAATTTGTAGTTGATGGGTGGGTGTTTGTTAACTAAGACTATAGAGTTGGGGAAAATATATACATATTTTTTATTTTACATTTGGGACAGAGCCCGTTTTCAGCGGAGGTCTGGGAAGAAATACTCCAGATGCATGTCTTTGAAATGTGGGAAAAAAACAGAGCACCTGGAGGAAACCCATGCGAATACGTGAGTGATGGCAATGGTGAGTATGCTTAGTATAACTGTGAGAGTAGACTGGAGGAGTAGCATATTATACATAAGTTAGGGGAAGACAGAATTAGTTGGGTGGAAGATGTATGCTATTTTTGTTGGAGTAGATTGGGAGAAGTGATTTAGGTAAGCCTGTGATGAGTTTGCAAGTTGATGAGTTAAGCCAGTGGGATGCCTCAGTGAATTTGGTTGGTTGTTTTGTTGTAGCGGGTGGGGGATAGAATGGAATAAGTTTAAATGAAGTGGGAGTGGGTGGGAATAAGGGATAGGATAGGGGAGGGGAGTGAGCCTGAGTGTAGCAAGGGCAAACATGGTGGGCTAAGAAGATGGTACAGCTACTATGGGTAAAAAAAAACACTATCTGTAAGCATGAAAGTTATATAGGAATGGGAAATAAAACTGTACTGAAGTACTGAGGGGAAAGAAGAGATTGAAGTGTATTATGAATATATGAACTACAAAGGTGTGGGGGATAGGCAGTAGACTGAGACTGTTAGGATAAGAAAGTTTGGAAAAATAAGAAAAGAACATTTTCTTAACTACTTCTAAAGCCAATAACATTTAATGCTCAAAGTAAAAGCTGTTTGTTCATTAGTTAGTGAAAAGATCAGGGCATGGAAAAGGGAAGAAGCAAAGCAACACAGAACTGCCTATACAGGCAAAGAGGAAGAGCCACAAAAGCAGTAGCTGGAAAAGGCAATTAAGAAAGTAAAGGCTACCATCAAGAGTAGGGAGTAGCATATTAATTAGAGGCAAGGGGAAGGGAAAGAGTAAGGTGACTATGTAAGGTTTATATTATATGCTCAAAGAGACTTTTCTTAGAACATATAATCATCGACACATAAAGAACGAACGCTCTAAAGTGCGAACGGCTACACCTGTGAATTTTTTCCTCGGGGAAAAAATTCACGGGGACATATACAAAAAACACAAACTTCAAAACCCTAATCAAGTGTCCCCCACACCGCTCCTATTAAATATACCAACTGCGAGAACGCTCTATATTGGGGAAAAGGGCAATTCCCGATAACGGGCAACTGAATTCCCCCCCCCCCCGAGGAAAGAATTTGCGGATGTGGCCATTCACATTTTAGAGCGTTCGCTCTTTATGTGTCGATGATTATATGTTTTAAGAAAAGTCTATTCGAGCATATAATATAGACCGGACTCTGTATATTTTGGCTTAAGAAGTCCATTGAGGAAGTGGGAGAAACACGGAAATACAGGTTTTGTAAAACAGAACTGGAAACGGTTACACATCTCATTTGTGTGTGATATACGCATGGCTGAGGGTCTGTATACTGAAAAGCACAATAATTCTGAAAGAGTACTGCACTGGGAATTATGCAGGCATTATAATACAGGAGTAACTGAGAAGCAATAGAGATATAAGCCACAAAGCATTATTAACTATAATGAAGTTTATATCACATGGGATCATTCACTACCAGCGGTTCAAAAATCATATGCAAGAAAACCAGATATGGCAGTCCTTGAAAAAAGGCAAAACCAACACTGAACACAAACTGCTATACCCAGCAATTACTGTGTCTTTCATACTGAAGAGACACAAAGTCTTAAATACATGTAACCCCAAATGAACTGTAGAAGGAGAAAATTCTAGGCCCTTGGTTAACAAACTGAAGCAATACTGATTTCATGAACTTTAATGTATGCCCTGACTAGGACTGGGATCCACTGCAATCCATGTATTTAAAAAAAATAAACATTTGGTAATTAAACAGATTAAACAGTTTCTTTGCAGGATGTGCCAATACTTGGCATGAGATCAGAGCTCACGTTACATGTTGTCTTCACTCTGTACACTACCTTCCTATCCATAATGAGAATTATTATTGGGCAACAAGATTTGCTGGACCTATCAGTTGTTTGTTAAAGTGTTCATAGGTAAGTACTAGGCTAGATGCCCTTGCAGGACATTTTAAGCCTAACCAGTTTCCCTTTTTTGTGCTCAAAATAGTCTCTACCATTTTGTTATAGACTGGCCTTACCCATCCCACTGTTGTTAACTATATATTACCCCAAATGAGAATAACTGTGATCATACCATTGATAATTTAAAGGGACCCATGAATGGGATAAAGCATTTGGGAGCTGCCAATGTCCATTTGTAGCACAGGGAGCAGTCCTGGTATAAATTTTCTGTTTCCAACCATAGATACAAGTTGCACTTGAATGGACATGAATGAACTTTATTCTGTGTGGATGGGGAGTCTGCAAGATATACCTGTCCCTACAAACCATTCTGTTGATGTTGCAGAAGAGATTTAGATCCCTGGACAGAGTATTTCTGATGCCATTTGACTTGATGACACATAGTAAATCCATCAGTAATGGGTTGGAAGATGCCCTGTATGCCAGACGCAGGTCACCTCTTAGCTATCTATAGGATACAGAGTATAGTGACAGGGCTTTGAGTCAGTTAATGTAGGACATGCTGTTTACACCTTGTATCCTTTTAGTAAAGTATCTCTGTGAGCATTCCAATTGTTGCATGTGTCTGGAGAAATACATGCCAAAGGGGCATTGTATTTAATGACTGGCCTAATGAGGGCTGAGTAAAGACAGACAATAACATCCCTAGGTCTAGACACTATCTCTTTTGTTTATAAGCTGTGCAGTATAGAAGGACTTTTTTTTGCAAGATGCATGTTGGTCAAAAATTAGATGTTCAGTCAACAGTCCCACCACTTATTTTATTTGAATTGCTTATATTACTTTTGTGCAACAGAGGAACACTGCATCTGACAATTTAGTTTGACTATTTTTAATCCTCTTTTTTGACAAACTGTGTTTAAATTTAAACAAACTGTTTTATTGTGTTTTTCAATTCAGTACATGTTTTATTCAACTTTTGCTTACTTAAATGAATTGTAGGTTGTCAATAAATTTTAAATGTATTATTTTTTTCCATTCAGTAATGGCTTTTCTGGAATACAGACTTGCTTTAACTTGGATATGATGCATTAAGAGGTCCAGATATTAATCCTTCAAAATGTCCTTCCACTGTTCCCTAGCACATTTTGAAAATTCTTTACTCCATTCAGTTCTATGTTTTCCTTTATTTTCACCAAAGCTAACCTTATTGTAGATGAGGGGTATAGCTGAAGAATAAAATTAAATGGAAGGATGCTACATGATACTCTGCTTGATCTGACATGCCTAGTGGTTCATGTCCTTTCACATTATGTGGAAGATTTCTCATTAAAGGACATAAATCCTTCCTCTTATTGAAAACTGAACCAGCTGTTTTTAACCAGCAACTTAGAACAATGTCCAAAACTTCAGATGTGTACGTAGGATTTATATACAGTGTTGCACACTCAATATGTGGATAATTATACTCATTCAATAAGAAGGTAGGAGATTTAGATAACAGTCCAGTTAATGTGTTATGAAATCCAACACGTTTGTCTGGACTCATGGCAGGAATTCTACAAAACTGATAATCTGTACAGATTTCCCACTGTAACGTTAATCAGTTCAACCATTATTTCAAATTCTCCACTTGTGAGTAATACTGTCTCACATTTTGTGCTACCAAATTCCCCCCCTTCCAATGCTGCTCTACTGCAAAAAGTATAGGTCTGGAAATCTGGCAATATGTAAATATATCAGGTTTAATTAATGACAATAATTTTATAACTGTTTTGTTGTATTAACACATTATGTTAATGACAATTATCTGTAATGCTTCTGCATTTCTATAATAAAGATCTTTACAGGAAACTCAGACTTGAAGGCACTGAGTTCAGAGAAGAGCAGATTTTCAAACTCCCTAAAATGTTGAAACAAGCATCCTCCAAAAGGGCCTCATAGAAACAGACAATTGGTGCCAGAGCCATGGCCTCAAGCTAAACGCCAAAAAGTGTATAGTCATCCCCTTTGGCAAAAACAAAGTGCCCACAAATTACCACATAGGTGGTAATCCATTAAGTACAGAAGAAGTAATTAGGGACCCAAGTTGATAATCTCTCATTTGACAACCACGTGGCCAAAGTGGTTAGAAAAACATTTTATATAGCCCATCTAATCATGAAGGGATTCACATCTAGATCAGGGGAGGTCATCGTGCCTCTTTACTCATCCCTCATCAGGCCCATAACTGAGTACAATGCCCCTTTTGGGATGTACCTTACCAGACACCTGCAGCAACTGGAAAGATCCCAAAAGTACCTCACCAAGAGGATCAAAGGGCTCAAACAGATGCCATATGCTGCCCGGTTAAAGAAACTCCAGCTCTACTCAGTGGCATACCGCCTGCTCAGAGGCAATCTGTGCCTGACGTATAAAGCCATGTCCAACCTGGAATTAATGGACATGCTGCACCTCAGAAAATCCAAATCCCATCGAGCCACGCGCTCGAGAGACTTGAACCTCAGCACTGAAATAAATAGGACATGCTGAAGGGACAGATTCATAACCCAGAGGCTCCCTTCACTCTGGAATAAAATCCCAGTCCAGGTTAGGCAGAGTCCCTCACTGACTCTCTTCAAGAGGAATCTTGATGAGTGGATGGGAGATCGTAGGTTTACCCTGGGTATCACTTCTGTGTCACTGTTAGACAGAGCACAGTATACTAACCTCGAAAAAGGGCATAGCAAAATTAATTTAAAATGAGTGGCGAAAGCCAAACACACTCTGGCTAGGCTTATAAATGCCCTAGGGCAGATAGCCTAGTATGAACCTATGAACCTAAAGGGTGAATTTGTTAATTAAGTAGCATAAGCCATCTCGGTCATTGTGGTTACATCTTATCCAAAAAGCTCTACTAAGCATAATTCCATTTTTCCATCCATATTTTGACTTTGTAAACTGCTTCTTGAACTAAATGTTGTAGCATATTTTGCATATGTAAATTATATATATACTTTATAGCATATCCGTGTATCTTTAAATATGTTTTTTCATTTGTTATGTGATCCTGCTCATCCGGCCTGTGCCTGCAAAAGCTCCACTTAGTTCAGTGCACCACCCCAGTAAACAAGTATACATAAATAAATGTTTACTGCCTCTGTAACCTGCCTATACCCTATTCCTACTAAAATTAATTAAATCTTCTCAGGCTGAAATAAACCCTTAAATCTATTTCATAAGCAAATCCTAATAAGTTATGACATAATCTGGTTTTAATGAATACTAAGATTTCACTGAGTAACAGCTCTGGTGTATGTAAACCTTAGTCCTCTAATGCAGTTTTACAGCTAAATATTATCCAATAAACTGTTAACGGCATTAATTCCTCATCACAACAAAGATTCACAAATTGCTGCATAGCACCAGTCACAGTAACAAAAAACCCAATGAGATCTCTCTATTTTATTACTGCTTTTAAGAGAAACTAGTCTAGCCAGTCCAGTGATAGACTGGATACTGATTCACATAAACAAAACTATTCCTACTGCTTTCTCTTTTAAAAAGACAAGATTTATTGTAAAATTATCTCCAATTTAATCTCATCATATTAATACCTTTAAGCAGATGTCACGGAGCTGTGATCGGACTTCGGATGCTAACATCATATTCCTGTTGTTCACAAAGTTTTCTCTGCACCATTCCTATAACAGAAGAAATGGAAAAGTGGAATCTCGGTGAAAGCAGACTTCACTACTGAGTAAATGCAGTTTGTCTAGGAACTAGGTTCTGCCTCAGTTTTGTACAGGCTATTACTTTAAATACACTCAACAATTTTATGAAAAAAATGTACCTATTCTTGAATAAGACATGATGTCATAGAGCAAGAAATGTTTCAATAGCTCTGGTTACACCATCTGGAATTGCATTCACTCACTCCCTAAACAGGAAAAGTTTACAGAAATATAGTAATGAACATGAACAAAAATGAATGCTTCCTATTACATTTTCCAGTATTCTGCAACCTTCTTTCATGACAACTGCTAACGACAAGATTATGGCACTCAAACAGTTGTCCACGTACTTTTAAAGACAGAAGGAAAAATTATCCTGTTCATCTTTATGTTCAGTTTTACTTTCAGAAATGTTTGCCAAATGCTAATGACATTTAAAAAATGTCTGTAAAGCAGTATGCTTGAACACATAGGAGTTGCATAAAATAATACTATATAACAGCAAATATAAATGTTCTGTGGGAAGAAATATGACACTTGCAATTGTTTTGGCAAAACATACATACACCAGCTGTACTAAATGGAGGTAAATGTAATAATTTTTTCATTAAATGTAGTGAGGTCTGCGGTGGGAGTGACGGATGCGTTTAAAGTGGAGGTGGGATTATATCAAGGATCAGCTCTTGAGC
>NC_056747.1:409999533-410087033 GCF_019279795.1 Protopterus annectens | reverse complement strand
AGTAACTCTGATAGATGTGAACTAATGGTGTAATTTTTGTAGACTTATGGAGAGCCGCAGATCTTGCAAACTACAACCACCTATTAAGCTACAGAATATAGGTTTTAAAAGCTCAAGTACAAAATGGTTCAAAAGCTGTACTAGAAATAGGCAAATAAGTGAAAAACAACTGATCCTCAAACTGTCATAATTACCACAATAAACCTCCAAGGATCTGTATTTAGACCTTTTCTCTTTTTAGTTTTCAGTAATTCCTTAATTGGGGACAGGGGCCATCGTATTGCACAAAAATTGTACTATTCAGCAAATGACTCCTTCCTGCTCAGCTCAGGAGCAAACACAGCTTCTCTCTCCAGGTCTCCTCTGAAATGGGGTTTCTAATCAAGTTGACATTTCCTGGTAAACAAATATTAACAAAATAGTTTCAGCTGCAATTCACCCAACTATACTACTGGTTCATTTTCCATAAGTGTAGAGTAAATTCTTCTAATATCAACATGAAGTTATTCAGTACTCCCCAATAGCTAGTAAATAAACTTACACAAACTGTGGACACATGGAGAAATAAAATAGTCCCCAATAAAAACTACAAAATATTTTGGAATACAACTTGAACAAAAGTTTTGTTTCACACAGGACTCTAAAGTAACTACAACCAGAATACTTAACCAGATAAAATACACTTATAAATACACTTATAAATTAATGCTACCTTACCCTGATTCATTTAAAGCTGTAATAAAATACATGCTACTACCCAAAATGGAATACAGACTCCCACTAATAGCACTCAGCAGCAATCACACTCCCAACCTACAACAAACAGCAAATTACAAACCCTAATTATTTATATCATTAGATGTTCAAATTTACAGGAGCTACTTACCAGAACATTTGCAACACCTACCCCCATCACTGAAAGGACCTCATCTCTCTGTAACTACACTATACAACCTACTTAATAAGGACATCTGGCCCCCTCCGGCCATCAAACTCAAGTCTAGTGAAATCATTTACCTAGTACTCCCAATATCTCAAGGCCTTAAATTTACTATAAATACCACCAAACATGCATTCTCTCAAATGGGCAAAGCAGTTTGGAATATCATCCGTACAAACATTTGCAATGAACTTACAATAGATTCATTCTCAATCTATCATCCAGCGAATGTACATCTTAGACACAAAATCTCCCTTTACATCCCCACTGTATCCAACCACATATAGTACCTCCATGACTTCCTTTGTTAGTCAGTCCTCAGCTTTCTACTATCTGAGGCTTGACTAACATTAAGTCACAGCAATGCACCACTGAATACATTTCTAAATTCCTCAAAGATTCCAAAACAAGTGTAACTACATAACAGCTAGTCTGTAAACACATTTCTAAGTTCTTTTCGTTGTGTATACTTCTGCATATATCTTGTTCCTTTAGTATGAACTACTATGTTGCATCATGTAGCTGAAAAATATTTTATATAAACTCCAAGCTACATATATAATGTTAAAGGTTGTGATACAATGCGGCCTTTTCATGGCTGAAAAGGGTCAATCTGATTAACCCACTCATCTAGTTAACAAATGATATAAAATAATTAAAATACATCAAGTTTCTAGCACATTGCCATTAACACAGAGGTCGGCATAACCTGACACTCTATGTGCAGTCACTGAAATTCAAAATCAGAGACTTTCCATCCTCTTCCAAAACTCCAAAAGTATGAATGACATTGGGATTCCCATTCAGGCAGATGCTTGAAGTATCTGTCAAATTCAACAAGTTTCCAAGTGTGTGATACTAAATTTCTTGACATTATCTTGGAAAAGAGGCTGTTAGTTTATTTTATAAACCAACCCACCCTTAATCCTGCTGTGTTAAATTTGTTCCCCACTCTCCTCCCAGTCTAGTGTCTTTAACTCATTCTACCTAATACAGAGAGAAGAAAAAACTTTTTTTTGCACTTTATTCATCTGCTTTTACTGTGTTTGTGTTTCTTCCTACTTTATTACTTATTTTGCTCTTGCTGCCTGTTCTTAAAAGTACTTAACAGCATTTATTCTGCTGCATTTATTACTGCTTGTTAGTAGCCAATTAAATTGTAACTGTTATTCTAAGCCTTTGGATTACGCACTTGGGCTTCAGACCAGTTGTTTCACATTAAGAAGGTTTGTGGTCTGCACTGTTGTGGCAGGACAGGTAGCTTACATCCTTCTAAGTTGGGAATTGCTGATTGAAGGCTTAGTGTCTGTTATTATAAAGTGTATTAGTTCTGGTTTAAGAACTTGGGCTTTGGGACAGTTTTTTTACATTAAGAAGTTGTGGTCTGCACTCTTGTGGGAGGCTGGATTCTGGCCTTCTGAGCTGGGAATTTCTGGTCACAGGCTTATTGTGCTTACTTATTTGAACTGTTTCTTTCTGAAATTGGTGCGCCTTGTTGCTGTAGCATAGACCAGATTCAGGCCTGCTAAATCTAGCTTTATTTGTATAACTTGAGCACTGATCCAGGCCATCTTTTTTTGGAGAAGGTTCCCCTGCACCCTAGCAGCAGGCGTGTGCAGTTAGAACTTGTCTGATTGAAGACTGCTGGAGCAGGGCTCAGTTTTGAGCTTTTATCTGGTTAATTGGGTAACTTGTTTAAATCAGTTTGTTCGTTTTATATTGTTATATATATATATATATATATATATATATATATATATATATAAAATTGCACTTTATTCATCCCATTTTAATGTATTTGTGTTTCTTCCTACTTTATAACTAGGGGCAGTGACTACAACTCTGATCTGAGATATATAACAATAAATATCCTTTTCTGTGCATTTGAAGTGTTTTTTTTAATTGTATCTGCTTCATTTTCTGAAAAAAAAAATAAATACTTGTTCCCCACCTTTCTAAGCTATTACAGTCCAGTTTTCAGGTTAAGTGCTGAATTCAGGGCTGTGTTACAAATCTCTGTGTTTGCCCATACCTTACTTGGATAGAAGTAAGTTTCTCTGTTCACTAGTGAGAGAGGGGAGCTTTGAGCAGCCTATCTGTCCCTGGAGGAGTGGTTTCAGCCCAGAAATTAGTAGTTTATTGGCCATTTTGGGCTAATTTTTATCTCTTTCATTTCCCTGCTATAAATACCGCATTTGCCCAGTTTGCATGCCTGGCAGCGCCGGTTAGCCAGGGTATAACGATTCCTGGCACCACAAAGTCTCCTCTTCAATTTTTTCCTTGGAACTAGACAAACGTTCAACTTAAGCACTCAAGCCATTCATTTCTCAGTCCGGCAATTGCTCAGAACTCATAGCAATCACTTATAAACCCTAGCACTAGACCCTCCTATACTGTACAGAAGGACAAGGCCCTTTACTCGACCTTACCAACCGTTCAGTAAAACAGTTCACTGTACCTATCCAGACATGTCCAAAGGGCAGTTTCAGGCGTACTCTCCAATCCAACTGGTGAATCTGGGCATTTTGAGGCAATGTTACAACTGCCTCATGTACACAGATAACCCTCTCTTCCTACCACCAAACACTAATACATGTGAGAGATGCAATTATACAGCCAAACTGGAGGCTAAGCTCTCTCAACCCAAGGCTGGATCAGACAGTCAAGAGGAGAAGGGAAATACTTGCATCACACCAGCAGTCTCACATAGACCCATTAAAACAGCATTGGCAAAAAACACACAAATACACGAAAATATATACTCGGACACTCTAAATAAAAATCTGCAAAAGCAACAGAGCCCTCCAAAGCAGACATCCAAGCAACCTCCACCCCCCCCCCCCAACACAAATCATGAAACACATACTTCACAAAACCTGTGTGCCATGCAATCACAGCCTTTAAGACAAAATAACATACCCAACATACTAGTAACAGGTGACTCTATAGTCAGGCATACTGAAGTCCCACTCACTAGGCTAAATAAGGAGAAGGTTACTGTTAGCTGCCTGTTGGGTGCCAGGATCCGCCACATAACACAAGCACTCAGGTCACTCCAGAACAAATACAAGTATGACTTTGTCATTGTCCATGTTGGTGTGAATGACCTGAGCCATACCTCCCTGGATTACATGAAAAGAGACATGGAAGAGCTCTCTAATCACGAAGACCAGGCCGGTATCACTCTGATCCTGAGTAGCATCATGCCCTCACCAAGAATGATACCATAGTAAAGAAAAAATTATCAATTTCAACAATTGGCTATGTTTCTGGTGTCATTCAAAGGGGATCCAGTGTCTGTCCACCTTGGATGACATGCTTGACAAACCACTCTGCTTAAGCTAGATGCCGCTTGCACCTGTCACCCTTAGGCTTTTGAATACTGGCCAAGGCTCTTGCCATCCCCATAGTGCCTTTTTTAGGCAAGGCTCAAAAGACAAACCCACCGCCATAAACAGCACAAGTAACAAAAAACTGAGGGTAATGCTACTCAATGCCAGAAGTCTAAACCTCAAAATGCACATGTTCGAGGTACTCCTCAGTATGCATAAAATTGATGTATGTGCAGTAACAGAAACCTGGTTTAAGGCTCCAGAGAGCACCCCAACACTACCAGGCTACAACCCATACCATACATTTCGGCCACAGAACTCAGACCAAAATGCAAAAGGTGGGGGCGTATCCATATTCATCAAGGATACCCACACCTCCAGGTTAATGGCACAGCACGATGCTTCAGAGATCATCCACGTGCAACTAACAACAGGCAAAACTGCAATTCAAATTGTAGCTTGCTACAGATCACCCACCATGTTCCCAGAACCCCCATTCTGCATTTCTGGAAATACTGGGAAATATAAAGGTCCTACCAAACATCCTAATATTGGGCGATTTCAATTACCCAAACATTACCTGGAGAACTACTCAAGTACTAACTCCCTTGCCCAACATTTCCTAGAATTTATAAACTCAAATGCCCTGGATCAACTGGTCAACACTCCCACCAGAGGTGACAACATATCGGGCCTGGTCATCACCAACATGGGCAACCGGTGCTCCACACCGGAGGTCAACCCCTCGCTGGTTAGATCTGACCATAAACAAATCACTTTGGATATCCACATTCCACCCCACCCCCGGGACAAGGAAACCACCGTGAAAAACTTTTCAAAAGCAAACTTCACGTCACTTAAGACTGAGGTGGAAATTTTCAAAGCCCCCATGCTAAAGGATAACGCTGTCCAAGCTGCAAAATCCCTTACTAATGCATTCTACGGGCACCTACAAGAATGCATGGATCGTGCTATCCCAAGCAAAACCAAGACTCACTCCTCCAAGAAAAGGAAACCAGTCTGGTGGACTTTTGCCATAAACAAGCTATACAATAGAAGGAGGAAACTAGTACAGAAGAGAGTAAAATCCCAAGAAGGAAAGACATCCCTAATCAGTATCAGCATGAAACTACGATCCCTCATAAAATCATCCAAGGCGAGCTTCAAAAGAAAAATTGCCAAGGACTCCAAAGATAACCGCAAGGTATTCTTTAGCTATGTCAAGAATCTAAGTGGCAATGTTCAGATCTGCTCAGAGTTAGTGCAGAATGGTACAAAATACACTGAACCGACTGATATCGCCCAACATCCTGGCAGACAGGTTCAGCGCAAACTTTACCCCCTCTCACCCCCAAAAAGGCCCATAACCATACCAGAAGTCTGAGCAGGTGAACTCCCTGTTCTGGGCTTAAAAGAACCTTGAGCTCTGCCCCTACCACGTCTAGACCTACCCCTAGACTGGGAATCATAAGCAGGATATGTCCACCCCTTAGCAGGCCAATTTCTACTAAACTTCGTGGCTGCACCTGCAAAAATCTTTAACAGTTTGCATAGACTTAGCTTTGTCCTCCATTTTCTTTAAAACTGCTTCCACAGGCGAACCAAACAACACATCAGACTGTAAAGGAGCATCCAAAATCCTTGTTTTAACATGCTCAGCTAAATTCTGATCCCTCAACCAGGCATGCCTGCGAAGAACAGAACTAGTGGCAGCCACCCTCGAGGAGGCCTGTACAGCATCAAAACCACATTGCAAAGAATGCTTACCCACTTGTTCAGACACATGAACCAAATCCAGCAACTCTTTACACTCAATACCTTCCGCCAAAGCATCCACCTTAGATTTCAATTGTGAAAGGAGATAATTTTGATATTTTAGCATGTGAAACTGACAATTCAACGCTCTCATGGCTAGAGTGGAAGAAGTATACACTTTCTTACCCCACCTATCCAAAGCCCTTGCCTCTTTATCAGTGGGAACAGGATTTTTAACCACAGAGGCCTTAACACCTTTAGGCCCCTGAGAAACAGTTTCTGGGTCCGCCCTAGGACTCTTAAACAAATACTTATGAGCTTCAGGCACCCTATAGTACCTATCTGGTTTAACAGGAGCAGGAGGCAAAGAGTCAGGGTTCAGGGAAGCCTCTGCAAAAACATCTTCCACCACATTCAACACAGGAGGTATAGCTAAGGGCCTATGCTGGGGTAAAAACAAGAATTCCCTAAGCCTTTTCCTGGAATCAGAGTAATCTTGGCCTTCCCATTTAAAGTGTTCTCTCATGGAATGCAGAGTCTCTGAAAATGAGAAATCCTCAGGAGGAGAAGCTGTAGGAGTGGAATCATCCACATCAGAATCAGAATAAGGAGGAAACTCCTGCAAATCTTCCGCAGAAGACTCTGAAGCCTCTGAATACTGTTCCAAACACTCAAACTCAGGCTCCACCCTAGGCCTCTTATCAGGAGGGGGCATAGAACCTCTAATCATAGTAATCAAATCTTCTGCCATTTTAAGCATATGTTTCTTAGGCACAGAACCTGAAGTGCTAGGAGAAGCCCCCACTGAAGCTAAACTTGGCCTACCTCTCAAAGAAGGTTTGGCAACAGAAGGAGAGGCCCTAACAACCTTGGGAAGAGAGGGAAGAACAGTTACCTGAGAAGCCCCCTCAGCCTGGCCTACCTCCTGAGAAGGCACATCCTGTAACAGTAAAGTCTCTGCCTGAGACTCCAAAGAAACTCCTGGCAATACCTCTGGCTCCCCTGAGCCTTCTAAAGAACCGACGTCCGGGACTGCCGGTTCATCAACCCTAGGCTTCGCTGTTTTGTCCTTGCGCTTCTTGGACGAAGCGGGCGTCGGAGCATCCGACGGCATTTTATAATTGCAACGCTTCCCAAACACTAACCTGGCACAGTCTAACCTCCTCTTAATAGTGCGTTTGTTAAACCTAGCACAAGAGCGGCATCCAACAACGTCGTGCTCAGGCCCTAAACAAGGTATACACAAGGTATGGTAATCCCTATGAGGTATCTGTTTCCCACAAGAAATACAGTTATTCACTTTTTCTGACATCCGGTTAAATACTGAGGCAAGAAAAAACCAAAATGTTCCCCAACGGGGTACTTAGCCAACTCTGATTCGGTCTGAAACTCCGGTTTCGGAAATATTTCAGAACGCCAACCTGCACTCGCAAAACTGCTTCTGCATCGGACCATGCGGCAAAAAAGACTGAGGATATGACGTCGGTCATGCGCATTAGTACCCTGACGTACTGACGTCAGTCTAATGCGCCCTGACCGACGTCAGCCATATACTCTGGTATTCGGGCCGACTGGACAGCGGACTACCCAATAGTAAGGACTGCAGCAATGGGGAACGAAGAACATCTTTTTTTTGCACTTTATTCATCTGCTTTTACTGTGTTTGTGTTTCTTCCTACTTTATTACTTATTTTGCTCTTGCTGCCTGTTCTTAAAAGTACTTAACAGCATTTATTCTGCTGCATTTATTACTGCTTGTTAGTAGCCAATTAAATTGTAACTGTTATTCTAAGCCTTTGGATTACGCACTTGGGCTTCAGACCAGTTGTTTCACATTAAGAAGGTTTGTGGTCTGCACTGTTGTGGCAGGACAGGTAGCTTACATCCTTCTAAGTTGGGAATTGCTGATTGAAGGCTTAGTGTCTGTTATTATAAAGTGTATTAGTTCTGGTTTAAGAACTTGGGCTTTGGGACAGTTTTTTTTACATTAAGAAGTTGTGGTCTGCACTCTTGTGGGAGGCTGGATTCTGGCCTTCTGAGCTGGGAATTTCTGGTCACAGGCTTATTGTGCTTACTTATTTGAACTGTTTCTTTCTGAAATTGGTGCGCCTTGTTGCTGTAGCATAGACCAGATTCAGGCCTGCTAAATCTAGCTTTATTTGTATAACTTGAGCACTGATCCAGGCCATCTTTTTTTGGAGAAGGTTCCCCTGCACCCTAGCAGCAGGCGTGTGCAGTTAGAACTTGTCTGATTGAAGACTGCTAGAGCAGGGCTCAGTTTTGAGCTTTTATCTGGTTAATTGGGTAACTTGTTTAAATCAGTTTGTTCGTTTTATATATATATATATATATATATATATATATATATATATATATATATATAAAATTGCACTTTATTCATCCAATTTTAATGTATTTGTGTTTCTTCCTACTTTATAACTAGGGGCAGTGACTACAACTCTGATCTGAGATATATAACAATAAATATCCTTTTCTGTGCATTTGAAGTGTTTTTTTTAATTGTATCTGCTTCATTTTCTGAAAAAAAAAAATAAATACTTGTTCCCCACCTTTCTAAGCTATTACAGTCCAGTTTTCAGGTTAAGTGCTGAATTCAGGGCTGTGTTACAAATCTCTGTGTTTGCCCATACCTTACTTGGATAGAAGTAAGTTTCTCTGTTCACTAGTGAGAGAGGGGAGCTTTGAGCAGCCTATCTGTCCCTGGAGGAGTGGTTTCAGCCCAGAAATTAGTAGTTTATTGGCCATTTTGGGCTAATTTCTATCTCTTTCATTTCCCTGCTATAAATACCGCATTTGCCCAGTTTTGCATGCCTGGCAGCGCCGGTTAGCCAGGGTATAACGATTCCTGGCACCACAAAGTCTCCTCTTCAATTTTTTCCTTGGAACTAGACAAACGTTCAACTTAAGCACTCAAGCCATTCATTTCTCAGTCCGGCAATTGCTCAGAACTCATAGCAATCACTTATAAACCCTAGCACTAGACCCTCCTATACTGTACAGAAGGACAAGGCCCTTTACTCGACCTTACCAACCGTTCAGTAAAACAGTTCACTGTACCTATCCAGACATGTCCAAAGGGCAGTTTCAGGCATACTCTCCAATCCAACTGGTGAATCTGGGCATTTTGAGGCAATGTTACAACTGCCTCATGTACACAGATAACCCTCTCCTCCTACCACCAAACACTAATACATGTGAGAGATGCAATTATACAGCCAAACTGGAGGCTAAGCTCTCTCAACCCAAGGCTGGATCAGATAGTCAAGAGGAGAAGGGAAATACTTGCATCACACCAGCAGTCTCACATAGACCCATTAAAACAGCATTGGCAAAAAACACACAAATACACGAAAATATACTCGGACACTCTAAATAAAAATCTGCAAAAGCAACACAGCCCTCCAAAGCAGACATCCAAGCAACCTCCACCCCCCCCCCCAACACAAATCATGAAACACATACTTCACAAAACCTGTGTGCCATGCAATCACAGCCTTTAAGACAAAATAACATACCCAACATACTAGTAACAGGTGACTCTATAGTCAGGCATACTGAAGTCCCACTCACTAGGCTAAATAAGGAGAAGGTTACGGTTAGCTGCCTGTTGGGTGCCAGGATCCGCCACATAACACAAGCACTCAGGTCACTCCAGAACAAATACAAGTATGACTTTGTCATTGTCCATGTTGGCGTGAATGACCTGAGCCATACCTCCCTGGATTACATGAAAAGAGACATGGAAGAGCTCTCTAATCACGAAGACCAGGCCGGTATCACTCTGATCCTGAGTAGCATCATGCCCTCACCAAGAATGATACCATAGTATAAAGAAAAAATTATCAATTTCAACAATTGGCTATGTTTCTGGTGTCATTCAAAGGGGATCCAGTGTCTGTCCACCTTGGATGACATGCTTGACAAACCACTCTGCTTCGCTAGATGCCGCTTGCACCTGTCACCCTTAGGCTTTTGAATACTGGCCAAGGCTCTTGCCATCCCCATAGTGCCTTTTTTAGGCAAGGCTCAAAAGACAAACCCACCGCCATAAACAGCACAAGTAACAAAAAACTGAGGGTAATGCTACTCAATGCCAGAAGTCTAAACCTCAAAATGCACATGCTCGAGGTACTCCTCAGTATGCATAAAATTGATGTATGTGCAGTAACAGAAACCTGGTTTAAGGCTCCAGAGAGCACCCCAACACTACCAGGCTACAACCCATACCATACATTTCGGCCACAGAACTCAGACCAAAATGCAAAAGGTGGGGGCGTATCCATATTCATCAAGGATACCCACACCTCCAGGTTAATGGCACAGCACGATGCTTCAGAGATCATCCACGTGCAACTAACAACAGGCAAAACTGCAATTCAAATTGTAGCTTGCTACAGATCACCCACCATGTTCCCAGAACCCCCATTCTGCATTTCTGGAAATACTGGGAAATATAAAGGTCCTACCAAACATCCTAATATTGGGCGATTTCAATTACCCAAACATTACCTGGGAGAACTACTCAAGTACTAACTCCCTTGCCCAACATTTCCTAGAATTTATAAACTCAAATGCCCTGGATCAACTGGTCAACACTCCCACCAGAGGTGACAACATATCGGGCCTGGTCATCACCAACATGGGCAACCGGTGCTCCACACCGGAGGTCAACCCCTCGCTGGTTAGATCTGACCATAAACAAATCACTTTGGATATCCACATTCCACCCCACCCCTGGGACAAGGAAACCACCGTGAAAAACTTTTCAAAAGCAAACTTCACGTCACTTAAGACTGAGGTGGAAATTTTCAAAGCCCCCATGCTAAAGGATAACGCTGTCCAAGCTGCAAAATCCCTTACTAATGCATTCTACGGGCACCTACAAGAATGCATGGATCGTGCTATCCCAAGCAAAACCAAGACTCACTCCTCCAAGAAAAGGAAACCAGTCTGGTGGACTTTTGCCATAAACAAGCTATACAATAGAAGGAGGAAACTAGTACAGAAGAGAGTAAAATCCCAAGAAGGAAAGACATCCCTAATCAGTATCAGCATGAAACTACGATCCCTCATAAAATCATCCAAGGCGAGCTTCAAAAGAAAAATTGCCAAGGACTCCAAAGATAACCGCAAGGTATTCTTTAGCTATGTCAAGAATCTAAGTGGCAATGTTCAGATCTGCTCAGAGTTAGTGCAGAATGGTACAAAATACACTGAACCGACTGATATCGCCCAACATCCTGGCAGACAGGTTCAGCGCAAACTTTACCCCCTCTCACCCCCAAAAAGGCCCATAACCATACCAGAAGAATGTAGAGCCCCTGAAATCACAGACACTCAGGTTAAAACAGCCCTCTCCAAAGCCAAAAACACAGCATCAATGGGACCGGACGGTGTCCCAGGCTGTGTCCTACACGAGCTCAAAGACGAACTAACCTCTCACATAAACACATTGTTCAAACTCAGCCTCTCCACAGGTTACATACCCATAGAATGGCACACAGCAACAGTTATTCTGCTCCACAAAGGTGGAGCCACAACAGACCCCGGGAACTATTGCCCTATAAGCCTGACTAGCTTGGTCTGCAAGGCTATGGAGCGCATCATCGTGGAACTCATTACCAGAGACATTGGGAACCTCCAAACACTGGACTCTACCCAGTTTGGCTTTGTTAAGTGCAGATCATGCCTCCTAAACCTGGTGGACTTCTTTGAGACAGTTACCAAGGCTATAGACGGGGGAAAGATGGTACACACAGCCTACCTAGACCTCGCAAAGGCCTTCAACACCATTCCCCATTCTGGTATTGCAGACAAGCTTACTAGTCTGAACATAAACCCCTACGTCACAAGATGGGTTGCCAACTGGCTCATGGACAGAAGCCACATGGTAAGAGTTGCAGGAGCTAGGTCCGACTCTAAACCGGTTATAAGGGGCATTCCCCAGGGCTCAGTCCTAGGACCCCTCCTGTTCGGCATATACTTCTCAGAGTTATAGGCAAGCACAGGAGGACTATGGCTGACCAAGTTCGCAGATGACTGCAAACTAGGGGCTATAATTAACTCTCAGGCTGACACAGACATCCTCCAAAAGGGTCTCACTGAGACGGATGCCTGGTGTCAAAATCATGGTCTCAAGCTAAATGCCAAAAAGTGCAAAGTCATCCTCTTTGGTAAAAACAAAGTACCCACAAATTACCACATAGGTGGTAGTCCCCTAAATACGGAAGATGTAATAAGGGATCTGGGGACCCAAGTAGATAGAAATCTCTCCTTTGATAATCACATTGCCAAAGTGGTTAGAAAATCCTTCTACGTGGCCCACCTTATCACAAAAGGCTCGCATCCAGATCAAAAGAAGTCATTGTGTCCCTCTACTCATCAGACCCATCATAGAGTACAACGCTCCATTTGGGATGTACCTTACAAGACACCTGCAACAGCTGGAAAGACCACAGAAGTACCTCACCAAGAGGATCACTGACCTCAAATAGATGCCCTATGCAGCTCGACTGAAGAAACTCTAGCTGTACTCGGTTGCATACCACCTACTCAGAGGTGATCTCTGCCTGACATACAAGGCCATGTCCAACCCAGAATTGATGGACATGCTCCACCTAAAAAAAAAAAAAAACATATCCCCTCGAGCCACACACTCCAGGGATCTAAACCTCACCACAACAATAAATAGGACGTGCTGGAGGTATAGATTCCTGTCCCAGAGACTTCCCACGCTTTGGAACAAGATTCCAATCTACATTAGGCAGAGCTCCTTGCTAACACTCTTCAAGAGAAACCTTGACGAGTGGATCGGAAACAAAGTTTACTCCAGGGATCACTTCAGTGGCTCTGCTGGACAGAGGCACACGAAACTAATCTAACTGGGTGGAGCTGCATATATCATCAGTAAAGTAATTCTAGAAGAAGGTCTGGGAGGTAGCTGCTGCTTTAGTAGAACGTGCTTTTTACCCAGTAAGTTGGGATTTCTTATACTTTTTGTATATAAATCATATGCTGTCAAGTAGCTGAATATGTCTATAGATACTTTTCTACCCAATGTGCCAGAAACAGAGATGACAAATAACATCATTACTGAATTCATCAGTGCAATCCAGAGAAAAGTGTAGATGTTTATGGATGCCTAGACAATGTAGCAAGTACTCAACCTTTATTTGGCTGACTGGGAAAAAACACTGCATGATTAATAGTCTGGTTAATATTTACTTCAGTAGTCACTTTAGACATGAAGAATGGATTAGTATACAAAACTCCTCCAGCTGAGAACAGAGTCCAAAACTGATGATGACTGGGTTCTACCTGAACCTGAATGATTTTCGTTGACTCCTTGGCAACACTGATTTTTGAAAATAAAAAACAGTGTGGATTTTATCTTTTACTGACGAAAAACTTGTGACATCTTGGAGGTCCAAACAGTATATCCAGTCTTCTCTGGATAGAGAAAGGAGAATGAATCTCGCAGTGACCATCCACAGATTTTGCTATGGGACATATTTACTTAGGTCTCTTATGTATAGTACTGGTCTGCAGTCCTTGGCTTTCTTTTGCACCCCCAAAAAATTGTAATAAAATCCAGACCATTTCTGGTTTAGCGGGACATTACAGATGTTTTTTTGAGGATATGTAACCCTTATGAATGCTGTTCTCTTCTGTCAGGGTCACATGCTAAAAAAAGGGAAGGATAGTGATTAAGAAGGTTGGTGAAAAGGAATTTACATAGCCTCTAAATATTATATTTAAGATCTATCTATAACATGTGATGGCCATCCATGGTAGTAGGTGGAGAGACAGACAGCTTCCAAATCCCAGAGTGGAAGCAGTTGTGAAGCAGTCAGGAGCTGCTTCCAGACTGGAACAGTTGTACAAGATCTCAAACTGTCTATTGTGACTTCCCTACTATTCACGTTAACGAATATTCAGACAAGAAGCTTTTTCTTTTTAAGGCTGTGGTGAGTTTCACTACAATGTCTTTTTATGTGAGCTGGTGGAGTGCTTTTAATTTTTCCCTACTTTCTCCACTGCGGTGTGACTCTGAAGTTGGCATATACAATTGAGGGGGGTGCTCTCAAAATTTGTGTGTGTTTTTAAGATTTTTAAATTACCACTTTCATTATTTTTCCTTCATAAAATGGATGGATTTGAAATACCATGCTACAATGAGAAGAAAGCAAACTTCCCACTGATGCTCCCCCACCCCAAATGAGGGATGTTTAACTTCTGATTATTTCTAAAATTCAAGCCACTGACGCAGCATTCACCTTAAAAGCTGCTGCCATTGCAGTTTAGTTGGTTCTTCCTGGGCTGTTGACTTTACTACTGTCGGCTACACCTGAACAATTTCTACTGTGGGCTCTTACGCATCCTGAAAAAGGGGACCACTTGAGCTGTGAACTTGATGACAGCAGCCTTATAAAAGGCTGATGACATTGCAGGGGACATTAAGGAATGATGCACTGAAATTCTGCTGGAAATCTGTGAAGTGAATCCAGGCAAGATGGTTATCATTACTCCAGTGTCTGCTGCACAGACTGCACAACTGGTAGCACTACAAGCAAGTCAGAGAGTAAGGTTAGAAATAGAAACAATGTCAGCTTGAGCTTGGTTAAATATCAGTAATCTTCTCCAATGTTTGAGACATCTCATACAGGATCACTTGCTGGAATCTTTGCTATATGTGCCTTTTACTTAAGGTAAGTGCCCATAAAGAGGAGGTAGAGAAAAGCTCAGACTCTGTTTATCAAATTCCTGGTCTCTTTAAATGGAGGGTAGACTGCAGGCCTCTGAGGAGTAGAGACCCTCTTCAGGGTTGCTACAGCTACTGCGGGATCAGAAACAATGATCAGATTATTTTTTCCCTAACATCCCCATTCCTTGTGGGAGTAAATGTATTCTGTCAGTTTTTTTGGTCACTGCTACCATTTTTGATGCCTCTGTAGTAATGTCACCATTCTGCCAATGACAGTACCATCCAAGAAGATAGAAGGAAAGATGGGCCTCTTACAACTGTTATGAGGCTGACAGGTATAAATGGGCCAACCTTTCTTTTTCTGCAACAATATGGGGTCATCAAGAGGAATAAGTGGGAAACCAGTCTCATTCACAGAGTAGGTGTCTAACTCAACAGACTCTGGGGTGGGGAATCCAAGTGCCACCTCCTATACATTTCACTTGGTTGTCCTTTTGGGGACTCTTCTGAAGGGGATAACCTTGAAGTGGAAACCAATTTCACCCCATGGTGGTGGTGGCTCTTTGCTCCCCGTGATAAGAAACTCTTACAGTCCCAGAAGAGGAACGATAAGGTCTTTGGAAGAGACTGCCCTAGATGCAAGCTCCAGGGGAGGCCACTGCAGCTGTAGTTGCTTTATTAGCATTGAGTTTGGTGTTGACACTAGTGGAAACTGTTGAATCCCTGACCCATAAAGCTTGACAATGACTTCAGAGCCAACACGTAGCCCTGGCACAGTGAATCCTAAGGATGATATTAACACTAGCTTTCTTGCCTTAAAGACTTTAGAGTGAGAACTCAAACTTAAACACAAGCACAACACTGACCAGTGTCAAACTCTGCCTAGAGATCATGACCCTGAGCCCCTCAATCCCATAGAAGCCTGGCACCAAAAATATTGTCCAGACAACATCAAAGCTGATGGCACAGCTCCACTACATTAAGAACCATCCTGGTCCATTGCAGGAGCTTGCAGGGAGCTTGATGGCCTCTACTTAATTAACAACAGAACAGGGACAGATGGGGAGGCAGGTAGAACTAGCTGGCACCATCCCCAGGCCCTACAAAAAAGGGGAGACAAGAAAAGGCCCAAATCTAGTGGGACCTAAAGCATGGTTCTGGACAGTATTTCGTAGCCAATAAAGATAACCGACCTACTGGAAAAAATGGACTTTGTAGAAGAGGGCCTAGAATGGGAAATCTGGCTAAAGTTACACCTTTGAAAGAGAAATTATATTATTTCTGCAAACAGTACCTAACCTGGGACCGACAGGAAGATGCTCTTCTACCTTTACTGCCAATTTAGACAAAGACTCCTTTCTTCTAGATTTTGAGTTTTCAGTAATATCTTTAGGGTGGCTTGCTATAGGTTTTTTTAAAGTTGAAGAAGTGAACTGGTCACACAGGACACCTTTAAGAATTAACCTGTCACAGCTGCCTACAATGATCCTTTTAGCAAACTTCTTTAAAACTAAACAGTCTTCTTTGAGATGAACAGAACTCAAAATACATGACCTACTTAATATATTTACCTTGCGGGTGTAGCTTTTACCCATAAAAAACTCCTTTCTCCCTACTGAAAAAAATTCACTGCAAGCCATTTATCAGCATTTCAGACTAGAAAATGCTAGCAGTAACAGCAACAATAAGCAACTACACCCTAACTACCAGTAACAAGGAAAAATACAAATGTCACAAAATAACTCAAGGGAAGGGAGTAAGGCTGAAAAAAGTTCATCAACACAGCAGAAAAAAAAACCCTTCAAGACAAGTCTAAAGACTCATCAAAACTATTCAAAAACACTACAAAAGTAGTACAAAAGATATTAATAGCAAGTTGCTGAAAAGAAGCTTAGGGCCATTTATAACTTTGCCCCTACACTATGAGTGGAAAACAAGATCTGGAATAAGATGGTGGGCTGTAATGGATTACTGATAAAGGGGCAGTGTTGAATCCTTGGAAAATTTTACTATTGCTGATGAGATAGAGGGCTAGAGCTTCAGTTCTTTCAGCAGTGGACGACAAACCAGACCATGTTAGATCAAAACTTACCCTCACAGATTTTTTTTGTTTTTCTTGTTGCAATCTGCTTTGGATCACTTCACAAACTATCTGGGAACAGACACTAGCATTCTGTTTAATAATTGCATACTCAGGAGACAAGCTTCATTTTTAAAGGATTACTGCAAGAGCTGCAGTGAGTGAAAGGAACTAATGTTTTAGTGCAGCTATTGGGATTAGTCAAGCATGTGCAGTTCAATAAAAAGAAGTTATGTACTTACCAAAACGTTCCATCTGAGTTGTTGCTTTTCATTTGTCTTCAGCCTATGGGACTCGGATCCGACTTGGCCGTATACTCCAGCATCGGTGCGGAAATCTGAGCTCCTCCACTACCCATAATGCCGCAATCTCCCTCCTCCCCTCAGACTGAGTTTGCTGCAGGACAGCACCAACCCACCTACACCAAAAAAAAAACTTAATCCCTGACCACTGAAGGGACAGACACACACCGGACTCAACTCAGACCAAGAAGAAGCCTGCATCTGCATCTGTCCAGTCCACCATAAAGACAGGGGGAAGGAGGGGGGGTTGGTTGAAAACAAATCAAAAGCAACAACTCAGATGGATTATGGTAAGTACATAACTTCTTTACCTGAAGTTGTTGTTTTTTTATTTGGTCTTCAACCTATGGGACAGAGTCCGTAGCTACAATAACCTTGGGAGGGCCTCATGGAAGGATGTTATGGAGCATGGCAGAGGCAAAGGAAGCCCTGCTCCTGGACAGAATGTCCAACTTGTAACGGCAGATAAATGTATGTGAAGAAAACCAAGTAGCAGCCGAACAAATGTCATTAATTGGAACCCTGGACTAAAAGGCCACAGAAGTAAACACTCTCTGGCAGGAAGCACCCAGACAGGGCCAGGTAGAGGTAAACATTTGGAGCCATAAACCACAGAGATACAACTGGAAATCCAATGAGCAAGAGTGACCTTAGAAATAGGTTTCCCAAACGGGGCTTAGAAAATGATACAAAAAGTTGATCAGACTGTTGAATATTTTTGGTTCTGTCCAAATAAAAGCGCAACTGTCTGTGGACATCAAGTATATGTAATTTGTATTTCCCTTTGTTCTGATAATTTGGGAAGAAAACTGGCAAATGAATCACCTGGTTAATATTACCTTTGGAGGCCATCTTTGGCAAGAAAGGGGTTGGTACAAAGAGTCACTCTATCCTTTTGGAAGATAAGATAAGGAGGCTTAATTGACAATGCCAGCAACTCAGATAACCTGCTTGTCAAAGTGATGGTCACCAAGAAGGCTGTCTGCCAAGATAAGAACTGTAAATCCACAGCGGCAGCTGGTTTGAAAGGAGGAGAAACTAGGGCCAGTAAAACCAGAGTCAGATCCCAAGGAGGTGTGGAGTCCTTGATTGGTGGCCTAAGGAGAAAAGTACCCTTCAAAAATAGCCTTGAACAGCTTAGAAGAAGCCAAGGAGGCAGAATTCTCTCCCTCATGAAAATATGAGAGGGCTGCAAACTGAATTTTAATCATAGGAAAGCAGGCCCCATTGTAAAAAATACGGGCTAGAAAATCTAAAATGGCCAGAACGGTAACTCTAAAAGGATCTAATTTGTGCTGTGATGCCCAGACAGAAAAACATTTCGATTTACTGGAATACATCTTTCTAGTAGAGGCCTTGTGAGTTGCAACCAAAATCTTATTGACTGGTGAAGACAGACTGGGAGTCTTAGCCATCAAAGGAACTGGAGCACCCAAGAGGAAAGCTTCATGCTAAGTCTGAATGTGGAACCCCTGATGGGTGACAGATGAGATCCAGAGTCCAGGGTGGACATACCAGATGAGACCAAAGAGTTGGAAACAAACTTAGAGAGGCCAGAGGGGGCAATAAGGATGACTCTGCTCTTCAACCATTGTACCTTCTGAAGAAACTTGGGAATCAGAGGCTGAGAAGGGTGAGCGTAAATTAGACTGGAGGGCCAAGCATGGATCAAGGCTTCTCTGGGTGATTCCCCGGAGGGGGGGGGGGGAGATCAGGACAAAAAACTCCCTGCACTTTGCATTGGGAGGAGAGGGGAAGAGATCGCAGCAAGGATGACTCCACTTTTAAAAGATCATGTCCACCACTGAAGGATTCAGAGACCACTCGTAAGGTATCAGAATGATTCTGTTGAGCCTGTCCCCTAGAATGTTGGACTTCCATAGAATGTGCACTGCCACCAGAAACCAGTTGGAAGTGATCACCCATTCCCATAACCTCATGGTCTCGCAGCAAAGGGGATAAGATCTGCCCCCCCCCCTCGTCTGTTACTATACCAGACAACGGACATGTCCGTCTGGATGGCAATTGTCCCGGTGGGAAGAAAGGCTTGAAGGGCTTGCAACTCCAGAAGCACTGCTCTTATCTCCAGGATACTGATATGCAATTTGGTCTCCCAGGCGGACCACATGCCTTGGACCATCTGCTCCATGCAATGCCCCTCAACTGAGCTGGGAGGCATCTGTAGTAACCATGACCGAGGGGGAAGGAAGAACAAATGGGCAGCGCAGAACGAGGTGCGGAGAATGGAACCATCAGCAAAGGGAGTCTCACTAAACCCAGGAAAGCTGGACCGAGTACGACAGAGGAAGTTCGAGTATGGACCACTGCACCCCCAAGGTCCATTGAAGAATTTTCACGTGTAGACGCGCCTTTGGTAGTAGGGTTATTATGGCTGTGGACCCCAACACCCAAAGAACCATACCTGCTGGGGGGTAGGGGGCCTGTAGAACAGACTGCACATGCTGTTGGAGAGGAAATAACCTCCCTAAAGGCAGAAACACCCTGCCCTGAATTATATCCAACGGAGCATCTATAAGATATAACACCTGAACAGGTTCCACATTCTATTTGGCCATATTGATCGTTATGCCCACATATGGTGCTAGGAGAAGGAGGTAATCCCTGGCTTGAAGCAGTCGATGCCTGGTGGGAGCAGAGAGGAGCCAAATCAGTCATCCAGGTAAGGGAAGACCTGGAATCCCTGCAGTGTCAAGTGAGTTGCCACTACAGCCATCGCTTTGGTAAACACCTGGGGTCTGTGGCAAGTCCAAAGGGGATTACTCTGAATTGAAGTGATTGGCTCCCAGCCAGAAGTGAACAAACCTTCTGGAGTGCCTGTTCATTTTTATGTGATAGTACGTGTCCTGAAGTCCCACCAAGCACATCCAGTCATTGCTCTGCAGAAAGGACAGAATGGAGTGTAGACTGACCATCTGAAACTTTGTTTTGGCAATGGACAGATTCAGGGTAGTAAGATTCAGAATGGGTCTAAAGTCCCCCGTATTCTTTGGCACCAAAAAGAACCTGGAATAAATGCCTAATCCAGATTGGTTTGGGGGGACAGGCTGGATAACTCGTTTTTGAACAGCCTGGTGATTTCTTTGGCTGCCGTCTCCTGCTGGCCAGGTGGAACATCCATGAGGTTTCTATTCGGAGTGGGGGATGAAAAAATGAAATGTAATAACCTCTGGATATAATTTGAAGCAGCTAACAATCATCTGTGATGGACTCCCAGGCTGCTGGGTGGAGAGAGAGAGAGAAAAACACCCCCCTGCTGCCTCCAGAGCAGAGCAGTTAGGCAATCCCTCAGGATTGCTGAAAGGGTCTGTCCAAGAACGAATCTCAAGACCCTTGGTTCCTCAGACCCCCTCTGCCATGTGGATGGCTTCTGTCATTCCCCCTCTGCCCTGGGGGAAGGTTGACCCTGAACATCCTGGGAAAAGCACTGAGACTTTCAAAACCACAACTTCTTGCTCCCACACTGGTTCCTAGATTAGGTCCATTGTGGGGTACAGAAGTGGATCCTGACAGCAGACAAGGTCTTCCAGTCTTTCTCACACTGGGTAAGAGTGTTGCAAACAGTAGGTGCAAACAAATTGGACCCATGAAAAGGGGCATTCGTGAACGACGCCTTAAAGGGTTCTGAAAAAGCACAAAGCTGGAGCCACGTGTGCTGCCTAATGGTGATGTCCATCCCGGCCTCTCTTGGGCACACTCAGCTGCATGAGAAAGTAGCCTCATGGATGTATTCAATATGGCTGTTGGGGTGGCCAGTTGGGAAGAGAAAACCTTCTTCTTCTCCTCTGACATGGACCCTGGGACAGACGCAGAAAACTCCTTAACCAGCTCTCTCTGCTGTCTGGTGATGTGTGCCAAGTAGTTCAGCAGATGCAGAGCAAAGGCAACTGAAGCGTACACTCGCTTCCCAAAATGGTCCACTGCCCTAGACTCCCTGTATAGAGGATGGAACGAGGAGCTCTCCTGAGCCAGCTAATTTTTGGTGGCCACGGCAACCACCATGGCTTCGACCAGGGAACCCTTGGATCAGAGGGGACTGTCCGATGGGGCACTGATTACCTTGTCCATGCGCTTATGAATGGGCTCAACTGTGTCTGGTTCCTTCCATACCCTGCAGGAGATGAAATCCACCAAAGGGTCTGCAGGGAACTCACCCAAGATGTAGAAGGTACTGTGCTACATGCCTCCAGGAATATGGACTCATCAGGGTTGGGTTTAAAGGAAGACCACTCACCTCTCTGATGCAGGATCTCCATATCATCTCCGAATGAGACATCATCAGGGGGTGATCGAGGGGAACCCTCCCTCTCATCCAAATCCGTATCTTCTGTGAGAGATTCCACTGGGGAATCTATGTGCCTCCTCTTGCATGTATGCTTCAGAGGTACCTCTTCATGGGGACACTCTGGAAAAGACTCTGAAGCTTCAAGTGGTTCATGAAAAGGAACATCCTGGGGTGGTTTGGTAACACGCTGTCCCTGAGGGGGCAAGATGGATGACTCCATACTAGAAACAGAAGGAGCCAGGTTGGGCTCCAAGGAGGAAAGTGTCAAGGCCCTCGAAGGAGCCGAGAGGACCCTCTTCACCACCTCGAAGGCTGAAGGTGAATCGACCCTGGAAGACAGTGCAGCCAGAGCTGAAGCTGCCAGTGTCAGGGCCTCCTAGACCGTCACCTCTGGCGCCAAAGGGGGAGTTGGAGCAGAGCTTCCCCAGCGCCGAAAACCTTGCAGCTGACACCAAAGCTACAACTCAGAGAGTAAGTAAGGTCCGATGACATTGGAGCTGAACCGCTCAAGGTAACTGTCGGCATCAAGGTACAAGTGACCATCGGCGCTGACACCTCAACACTGGGAAACCTCAGACCCAAGAACTCCGAAGCCGAAGGTCGGATCGGAGAAGGAGAAATTGGAACAAAGCCAGGTTGTGTGCTCACGGCTCCAGAGGGGGATGGAGCAGGCAAGACTTCAAGCTGTATCTGAGCCCAGAGGAACATCATTATCATTCTGTCCACCTCAGCTTTAGACAGGCTGCGAGTGGATCGGACAGAGGAAGACACCAACCCCGGCCAGGAATGGTGCAGAGGAGAGGCACAGGCAGGAGACTTGGCTCAGGAACTCTCCTGCTCAAGGGAGAAATGGGAGGGGGGTGGCGGAGCCAAGGAGAACTCTGAACCACAATGGGTTTAGACTTAGCAGGAGGCTTGGCAGAGAAAGACCAGTCAGGATACCGCTTCCTATGCCGATCCTGCTCCTTGTGCCTGGCCCTGGCCCCACCCCCAGACTTCTTGGCAGGAGTCTGAATCCCAGAAGCGGAGGGGAGAGAAGGAGAAGCCTCCGAGGAAGGGACCAAAAGGCCCTTAAAAAATCAGCTTGTTTCTCCTGTCAATAAGTGCACGTTGGTTAAAACCCGCACAAACTGAACAGGAGGAATCTAGGTGGGTCACCCCCCCAAGCACACCATGCACAGAGTGTAAGCATCAGATGGAGGAATCTTATGCCCACACTCTGTAAATTTCTTGAACTCAGCTGGCTCTGGAAGATCAGCCATGGGAACAAGCGTGTACATGCAGGAATGTGCGCGCACACACACACACACACACACACACGCGCGCGCGCACACAAGCGCGCACACACACCACAAGAAAAGAGGAGAGAGAAAGGGAAGATAGAAGGGCAGAACAGAATATATAAATTTTTCAAGACCGAAAACACACCACGCAAAAAGGAAGAGAAAGGGTAAGTAGAGGTTAACAGAAAAACCCAAAAGAACTGACTTGAATAAGCTAAAAAAAAAAACTCTGAGAAACAACCCTAGAGGAGCTCAGAACCCGGTGATCTGTACTGTTCTAACATGCGGCAAACGCAATCTTAGGAGAGGAGGGACAGCAGGGCCTTGTGGGTAGGGGAGGACCTTGGATTTTGGCTCCAATGCTGGCGTATACTTCTGAGTCGGATCTGTGTTAGATCAGAGTCCCATAGGTTGAAGACCAAATGAAAAACAAAACACAACTTCAGATCTGGTGTTATACACAGTTGTGAAAATAAAATTGTTGCTTTATGTACTTCACCTTCACTGTTGTGTAGCATCTATAGTAATGCAGACACAGTATTAGAACAGACTAAATCAAGGGTAAGAAAGGTGGTTATGAACAACATTCTTTTACAAAGTAACTATCAATGCTAGGCATTTGTTTACAAGGAAACGGATACATTTGCTACACTTTTTGACCACAACCGTTGCATAAACATTTCTTATAAGGTAAAATGACTGCTCAGTTCTCTGTTCACACAGTCCATCAACACACCAGTAAAATTCTGTCCTGCCACTTGTGTCATTTAATGTAGAAGTTACTAAAGAGATGCAAACAACAATCAGCAATTAAACTGTTGCAGGCAATAAGCTCAACAGCCAGTGTGTCTGCCTATTTTAACATGCTTTACATCCACCTCCTCTAACAGAAATAGTGACATACTGCTGCTGTTATACTCCCAATGACAGATGCATAATAAACTCTTTGCTTTTAAAATTTTCCACAGAAATTAGCACTGTATATTAAGAAGTTAGATTGTTTACCTTTCTATATGCATTTTCTTTTATTAACAGTGAGACACTGACGTGTCTAATCAATCTGTGTCTTCTGTGGAACTTACTTGATTTACCCTGCCTTTTAATCCGTTATGGTTGAAACTCTGCATACTCCACTACACTGTCCTGCTACTGTGGTCTCCCATGAAATAACTGTCCTGTAAAGAGTGATCGGATTAGAGCATTATGATTGCTCTAATTCAGAGCTTAAATCACAGAAAGACCCAAAAATTCAAATTCCCAACCTTCCTCAAATTATGTTAAACCCTTGGTTTTGCTACTTAGTTTGTTTTTCCACTTCAACTACATGTAAGAACAAGATCATGCATTATTGAATGAGGAGCCCCCTTTCCAACATGTTACCTAGGAAATTCCTGCAAGTAAATCTAAACCTGCTTTAGGTATCATGTGTACTCACTGCTAGTAACAACAGCATTTGAAACTCTGCGTTATAACAATTTAACTATACCTCCATGAAAACGGAGGCATCTTATGCGATCAATGGGACTACCAATTCAATTAACCAGTTATTGCAAAAGTTGCTATACATAGCAGCTATTAATTTTGGATCTACTTCAGATGATCAAATTTTCAAAATGGTCGAATTTCATATGGTCAAGACAATGTAATCACCAAGTTGAACAGTTTGTATAGAGATCACGGTACAGTGCGGATTGCGGTATCTGACCTTTTCCCACTATACTGAGATCTTAAAGTTGGTATATAATTAGCAGGGGGTAGGAGGGTTGCAAGGGGGCTTGAACCTCTACAAAAACATTGTTTATGGTGTTACTTTGTTTTTGATTTTCAAAATGTTAATCATATGGTCCCATCCAAATGTCAACATTTTGAAAAGTCGATCATGTGAACTATATCTGTTACTTTACATTTTACATCTGTTTTGATATGTTAAAAATAAGCAGTGACTTTAGAAAGAGTTTTAATAAACAATTCTTAAAATAAATGTACATCTTTTTGAAAAGCAGTAAGCCTGACAGTATTGATGGTTACAGACCTCAATACAAGTTCCTTAGTCTATTAAGTGCACATTTCACAAATTCATTTAATGCATACAATGTTTAAAGGCCCCTCCTCCCAAATGAAATGAGGCATGTAATATGCAGATTGGCTTTTTACTTTGCAGAAACAAATAGTTAAATGCAGCTTCCCCAAGAAAGGTGATAAGTCTTGTTTTAATGACTTTTCTGTAACTTCACACTGTCCAATCAACCTTAAACAGCAACACTGCTAATAATCATGAACTATAAAAATGCTTACCTTATTTCTGCTAACATTTTTGAAAGCCCGATATATGTTGAGCAGAGTCATATGATCGCCCTCACTGGAGATGAACTTTTTTCTGGCAGACTGCACATCTTCTCGCTTAGTAGGAGGGTTATAAAGAACACTGTCTACTGAGAGTACAGCAATGATGGTTAGGATCTCTTCTGCACAATGGAACTCTGAAGACAGCAGGATGGTCTACAGAAGACATGCATAAGGCAATACAGATCATTTAAGCAAGTCAAAGATTCTATAAAGGCTTGGAGATCAAAACATATTTCAGCAACTATGTCAGACATTACTCCACTTCCAAGGCCACAACCTGTACCACAACAAAATAAAAGGACTACACAAAGCTTCACTGTGTATATGCATCCAACTAGATTCTGAGTGATGGAACAGTGGTAATAAACTTGTGCAGTTTGTGGCTGTCATTTAGATATCCTGTTAAGATTAATTTGCTGATTCCTCCATGGATAATTCTGAACTTTACAACTACCAGGCACTCCATGACATAAATGGATAAAGCACACCAAATGTAGCTAGCAGGTACGACTGGTGCAAGGCAATCGCACATGTTCAAAAATTAAACAAAAATACAGCCACGAAAATATAGAGACATTTTTCTTTATGTGTACCTAAGGCTCCTTTTATTTAAACAGTGGCTTATTGTTATAACATCGAGGTTATAAAGAAGTGGTTTTTTACAAAGGCCAAAGAAATACAGACACATTTTTCTCTATGCGAAATGTGTTTGGATTCAATTATGTGGTTTTGGTCACAATAAGAATGCTGTTGTATGATTTAATGGACTTTTATGAACAATCATTCTTCTCAGATTTTAAGTTGGGACAAAAAAACTCTTTTTGTACAAAGTGATTTTGTTAACCAATATTGCCTTGACCTTAAAAAGTTTGTGTGTTCTAATGACATTATTGGTAGCAACATTTTCCATATAGAAAGCTACAAGCTTATTTAGAACAATTGTAATGATGTATGTTTTCATTCATTACTACGCTTTGTTTTGTTTGGTCACAATACTGCAATATGAGTATTAACACAAGTAGAATGATTTATTGTAGGATGTTTATACATATATGATTTATGACCTATTAACACCCGATTTCCCAAGTATAGGATTTAATATATTATATATACAACCACTCGATTGAGACGTGAAGTAGGTTAGTGGTTATATTTGTTCATTTGGGACACAGATGGAGTAATATCAATGTTGGGGTCTGTTATTTCATTTTTTACATAACATATAGTCAGTAGACGAGAACGACTTACAATTTAGGGGACTTTTTGTCCTTTTTCATCATAAGGAGGTTATAGTATGGGATTATTAGGACAACAATGATTGTAATAATCTATATATTCTTTTGGATTTTTGTTTCTTTTGAGTATGTTATGCTCATGAGAATATTCTATAAAAAATAATATATATATATATATATATATATATATATATATATAAAAACATTTTTTTAGTTTAAGATAGTAGATCATTTTGTCCTTTTCGTTTATATATTTCCCACTAGTGGCTTCTGGGGACCTGCCTCTCTCTATAGTAATAGTTTATTGTTAAGGCTGATATATTCTTGGGTTAATTTAATGGGTGTTTTCCCAAGGGCTGAACAATTCGATAGTGGATTTTCTATCTTCTAAATAAAACAAGGTCACACCGATTTTAACCTCCAGCCACATTTTTGGGGTCTAAATTGTGCAAGTTAGTGGCTTATGGTCATGGACCTCCAAAATATTTTACAGGGGCTGTGTGCCGATCGAGATGATATAAAAATTTTTGGTATTGGGACTAATGGGGAAGGAGTCCCACAGGAACAATCTGGAGATCCAGTAGACGGCTGTAACTTGCTGTTTCAAAAGTTAAATAAGGAGATGAAAATCTTGAGAACCAATATATGGAACTTAAAATTATTTAAGGCATACAAATGCAAAGGTATTACACCGCGTGGCCTAAGAGTGAGAACACAGCCTTTGGTTGGAAAAACTGATGATATATTGATGGAGGACTGGAATAAGGATCAACAAAGGGCCACTATGACATTTGCTGAGATTTTAACATCCTATTATCAAAGAACCATTGCACAGAATATTCAGGAGGTTAAAGGAATATGTGAGAATATGAAACAATTTGAGGGAAGCCCACCTTTTGTGGAGAACTTGGGAAAACTATCCAGGGATCTTCTCAGTTTTGAGAATATTATTAAAGAAAGGAAGTTGCGTAAATTCCATAGAGATATGGATGACTATGAGAGGGGCAGGCCCTTTGAGTCACAGAGGGGGGTTAGATTTAAAGAGAATAATCTGAACAGACCTAATATTAGAAAGAAAAGACCTCGTTCCATACTTAAGAAATCCACACAAGGTTTTAGTACCTCGGGGGAAGAATCTTCTATGACTGACACAGAGGGCACATTTGTAAGAGAGTCTCCAGACCCCAAGAAAGTAAGGACCCAGGTCAGCCCTTTAGGGGTAAACGACATAGAGGGGTGCGCAAACACAAAGGTAGTAACTTTAGAGAATATGTTGTAATCAATAATGAAATAGTAGCTAACACTTTTAACATACATAACATCTCCAAGTATGTTTTATCTCAAGATGAACAGTCCTTACTTAATAAAGGTTTGGGATTTGTACCTAACTTTTTTGTGGAAGAACATGTTTTTGTGTCAGATTTGATTGCTTTTTGTAGAAAGTTAAATTTAAAATTGTTTTTTGGTACAACTGAGTCTTCCTCTAGCTCTACTGAATTTCGCTTTCACAAATCAAAATTTATGAAACCAATAAACAAGCATCTAGACACTTTTCAGGAGGCAGTTTTGAAGGATTTACATTTTAACTATAATCTATCTCAAAGGTTTCGACATAACCTTTCAAAGGGGGAACAACAGGCTCTTAAGGATTTATATGCTAACAATGATATTATCATCCTTCCGGCAGACAAAGGTGGGGCGGTGGTAATTATGGATGCCAGTTATTACTGAAATGAGGGAAATGGACAATTGTCTGACCCTCAGTATTATAGGAAAATGCCAACTGACCCCACACCAGAATTTGAGAAAGAAATTGATGCATTTTTAGAGATAGTTATAGAGGAGGGCATTATCAGTGTACAGGTTAAACAGCAGCTCATGGTCAGTGATCCGGCCCAACGGTACCTTTACCTTTTGCCCAAAATTCATAAAAATTTGAATCAGCCTCCGGGTAGGCCTATTGTTTCAGGGAGAGGGTCCTTAACAGAGCCTATTTCTGTATTTCTGACTCAATATTTACATCCGTTATTACCATACGTTACTGCAAGGATAAAGGATACTACAGAGTTTCTTAAAATCATTTCAGATTCTCAATTAGAACCTCACTGGCTCATGTGCACGCTGGATGTCAAATCCCTTTATACTAGTATCCCCCATTGGGCGGGATTACAAACTCTGGATTATTGGTTTAATAAAGTAAATTTGTATTCGCCGGGTTTTAATACCCTTATCATTTGTCTGACGGAGCATATCCTAACAAAAAAATGTCTTCCATTTTAAGGGGGAATATTATTGGCAACAACAGGGAACAGCTATGGGGGCCTCATTTGCCCCCATACATGCGGAACTTTTTATGGGTTATATAGAAGATCAAATAATTTATGATGAAATGCATAACATTTTCCTTACTGAAATAGACATATGGAGGCGTTTTTTGGATGATTGTTGGCTTGTATGGCGTGGGGGTGTTGATGATCTTTTGGAGTTTCTGGACTATATTAATGGAAACCAGTGGGGGATTGAATTTACTGCTACTTATGAGATCAAGGAGATCAATTTTCTGGATGTCAAAATTCTACGATAACCAGATGATACACTGAGTAGTTTAGTTTACAAAAAGTACCCACAATATAACAATTTATTATATGCATCTAGTCTTCACCCCAGGCATACAATCAACAATATTCCAAAAATCCCAATTTTTAAGAAAGAGAAGAATATGTTCTACAGACAGTGATTATTTGGAGGCCAAGCAGGATCTTACAGAGAGATTCCTAATGAGGGGTTATAGGGCACCAGATGTACATAGAGTCAGTGAATGGGCTACTAATTGTAATAGATTGGATCTATTAGAGTACAAGAAAAAGGAAAAAGAGGGTGAATCACAGACCAAGAGGCTGGTTACCACATTTGGTAACAATATTGATTTGTTGCAAAATACAGTTAATAAACATTGGAATATCCTTAATGCTAATAAAGAATCGAGTCCCCTTTTGTTGGATAGATGTTTATTTTCCTTTAGGAGAGGAAAAACTATGAATTCTCATTTTGCCCATTATAAAAGGACCCTTCAAAAACATTCTTATTCTAACCAACTTACTATTATGGAGGATAAGTTGGTGGGCTCTCACCCCTGTGGACATTGCAGTTTTTGTAGATGCATGTTTAAAACTACAGCTTTTAGCAGTAAGAATACTGGTTAATTATTTGATATTCATTTTTTTGGCAATTGTAGTTCTGACTGGGTAGTGTATTTGGTTATGTGTCAATGTTCTGCTTTTTATGTGGGGCAAACTTCCAGACAATTGAAAAGTCGTATTTCTGAACATCTTAGTGAAATTAGAAATAAAAAGTTAACTAATGCACTATACAGACATTGTCAGTCACATAAAACAGCTAGTTTTATGTTTCTTATTATAGACCGGGTCAAGGGCAATAGACTATCTAAACAAGGTTGGCATTCCATACTTACTAGTAAGGAAAGGATTCATCCGGGGATCAATGACAAGTTATGAAGTAAATCTACTTACAAACAATCTAGTATAATATTTAGTTTATTTATTATACTGAAATTTATAATTGGCTTGTATATGATTTACATATACAGCCATATTTATAGTTTTTGTATTGTGTTTGACTTTGCATTTTGTAATGAAACAATTAGGGAAGTGATGTCATAATTGCTGTTCTTGATACTATAAAAAGCAGCTTTGAAATTGGAAAGTTACACTGAAGAAGGCTTTTTGCCGAAACTGGTCTGTATGTGGAATTGGAAGATTAAATAAATATATTTTTTCTATAGAGTCCTCAGGTGCTGGCTGTATTTTTGTTTAATAAATGGATAAAGCCCTGAATATTGTGCAAGTGACCTGGCCTGATTAGTGGATCTGGGTGATGAAGTTAGCCTAGGGGGATGAGTGGCTATGGTTAGACTGTCAATCCTAGCAAAAAATGGCCAAGGCAAGGCTTCACTGTTGCAAGACAAAGTACAGTTGTGTACACTTACCATAAATGTAGATGTTCGAGTGTATTCACTGTTGATGTTATTACATTTGGGTAATCTGCTGGCAGGTTGCCCTCAGTCAGCCTGAATAACAAAGTCTTGGGTCCTGCATCGGTTGCTTTCTCCTCTTCCATGACATCAGGTTGTCAGGAGTATAAAACATGCAGACAACGCCATTTTAATCAGTTTTTCTTACCGCAGATGTCAGGTGCCCCCCAAATGGGGAGCAAAAATTATATACATCATTTAGAACACAAAAACATTTACCTTCAACTAAAAGCAAATACACCAAAAAGGCTTTGGAGCATAGTAAAGGAAAGAAGAAATATAATAAGAGAGAAAAAGGGGGCTGGCGGGTGGCTAACGCAGACTGCAACAGTGAATACACTTGAACATCTACATTTATGGTAAGTGTACACAACTGTACTATGTTCTTCGTGTTTCACTGCTGCAGTCATTACATTTGGGTAGAATCCCAAAGCTATGGATGGGAGGATGGAATTATACAGCATTAGGAGCAGTTATAAGGACCTGCAGGACAGCAGTGGCAAAGCCTGTCCAGGATTTAGAAAACAGAGGTAAACGGTGATGTTTGGTGAACGTATGAACTGAGCTCCAATTAGCAGCTTCTAGAATGTCTCTGGTAGGAACCCCTCTGAGAAAAGCTGTAGAAGTAGATGCAGCCCTGGTGGAATGGGATCTGATCCCCTTGGGGACAGGTTTACCATGGTGCGTGTAGCAGAAACGAATACAATGGCTTATCCATTTTGAAATAGTCTGCTTTGAAATAGCCTTCCCCTCTGCCCCTGCAGCAAATGCCACCAGTAGTTGCTCAGACTTTCTTAGAGATTTTTGTCCTGTTTAAGTAGAATCTTAGTTGTCTGTGTACATCCAATGAATGCAGAATCTGCTCCCCCTTGTTCTGCGGATTTGGGAAAAAAGTTGGCAGGTGAATGGCCTGATTAAGAGCCACACTGGATACCACATTAGGCATAAAGGATGGATTGGTCCTGAGGGCCACACTGTCTGGATAAAGGATAATGAAAGGCTCCACTGCCATGAGAGCCTGTAGTTCTGAAATCCTTCTAGTTGAAGTGACTGCTAAAAGAAAGGCTGTCTTCCAAGGAGGAAGTTTTATGCCTGCAGTAGCAGCTGGTTCAAAAGGAGGTAGGGTGAATTTTTTTCAGCACAAAATTGAGGTCCCATGCAGGAGTTGATGCTCTCCTGGGAGGTCTTAAATTTTTGGTCCCTCTGAGGTACTGCTTTAGCAGGAGATGAGAAAAGAGAAGAGGCTCTGTGTTGTAATGAGCCGAGATGGCAGAGGCATGGATTTTTATAGATGAAAAAAATAGGCCCTTGTGAAGCATCTCAGTTAAATATTGTAGAATCTGAAGAATATTGGGCATTGCTGTATTTATTCCTTGTGCTTGGTTCCAGGCACAGAATCTTTTCCGTTTATCAGCATAAGATTTTCTAGTACTAGGCTTCTAGCCTCCAAAATGACATCCATCACAGGTTTACTGAGAGATGTGACTGGTGAAATTAGTTGATTAGCCATGCTGCAAGATTCAGAGTTTGGAGCTGAGTGTGCAGAATTTGATAGTTCTGCTGAGACAATAGATGAGGTGTCTGAGGCAGGTACCACGGAGGAATGTGTGACATATTCCGTAGAAGTGGGTACCAGTGTTGGTGAGGCCAGTCTGGAGCAATTAGAATCATTTTTATTTTTTCCAGTCTGACTTTTAGTAAAACCTTGGACAGCAGAGACAGAGGGGGAAAGGCATAGACTGATAGGTTTTTCCAGCTGAAGGATAGAGCATCCACTTTCCAAGCTTTTTTGTGATGAATTCTTGTGCAGAATTTGTCTGATAGTTTTGGGGAGAGGCAAAAAGATGTCATCTTAACATGCTGAAGATTTGTGGATCCAGTTTCCATTCGTGTGGGTCCATAGGATTTCTGCTTAGTTTGTCTGCCAGAGTATTTTGCTTTCCTGGCAGGAATTGAGCTTGTAGATGTATATGATAAGTCACGGCTGTGTTCCACAAGGCCATGGCTAGTCTGCAAAGAGGGTAGGAGTGGGTACCCCCTGCTTGTTTATGTACCACACAACTGTGGTGTTGTCCGTCTTTATCAGTAGTTGTCCTGGATGAAGGAAGTCCTTGAAGGCTGTCAGAGCATTCTGTACAGCTAGCATTGTTTTCTGGTTGATATGTAGGTGCATTTGATTTGGGCTCCATTCACCCTGAATGCATCTCCCTGCCAGATGGGCCCCCCAAGCACAGTCTGATGCGTCTGTAGTCAGGGTTTGGGTGGCAGGGGGGTAGAATGAATGACAGTCCCTTGTTTTGGTGACAGGCCTCTGCCCACCATAGGAACTCCTATTGCAGGCAAGGAATGACAGGAATCATTGTTTCCAGGTTGTGACAATGTTGACTCCATAAGCTTTTTGGGTACCATTGAAGTTTCCTCATATGCAGTCTTGCATAAGGAATTAGTAGAATGCAGGAAGCCATGAACCCCACAGCCTGCAAAATTTGTCTTGCAGATAGCTGGGTTTTTGTGGCCACTTGTTTGAAGTATGTTATCAACTGAATTTGTTTGTCTGGCGTGAGGTAAGCCACATGGGCAGTTGTATTCAAGCTTGCACCCAGGAATGTAATTATTTGAGAGGGTACCAGTTATGATTTCTTTTCATTTATGGTGTACCCTAGGCATGTTAGAAGCCTTTTTACAAACTCCAGATGTTGTAGAAAAGAGTCCTTGTTTTCTGCCTGAATTAGACAATCGTCCAGATAAGGATAAATTTGAATGTTTCTTTGTCTGCAAAATGCAATCACTGGTGCCAGGCACTTTGTGAAGACCCTGAGCGCAGAAGATAAGCCAAAGGGCAGTGCAGGGAACTGGTAATGCAAATAGCCTGCTTTGAAGCGGAGGTATCTTCTGCAAGATTCCCTGACTGGGATATGCAGGTAAGCCTCTTTTAAGTCTAGAATTACCAACCAGGCATCCTTGCCTAGCATAGGCAGTAACTGTTGTAGAGTCAGCATCTTGAATTTTGGAATGTCCAGGAAGGTATTTAGAATGGTTAAGTCCAGAATTGGATGCCATGATTTGTCTTTTCTGGGTACCAGGAAATGTCTTGAATAAAAACCTTGTCCTTTTTCCTGTTCTGGTACTGGTTGAATATCCCCCATATTCATGAGGGACATGACTTGTTTCTGAGCTTCTGCCCACTGATTTGGAGGCAGATCTGGCCAGCCATATGGAATTGGCAACATGTGGAAATGAAATCTGTATCCCTGGGATACTATATTTAAGACCCACTTGTCCTGGGTAATTAGATGCCAATTTTGAGCATGAAGTGCTAGTTTTCCCCCCAAAGGGGCTGCCAAAAGATAAGTGCTTGGAAATGGCAGAGGAAAGTCATTGAGACTGTTTACCGTAGGGGGGGTGCTTTGCTACTTCCAGATTTGGAGGTGGAGGCACCCCACTGTTTTGTTCTGCAAGTTCCTTGCGACTGAAACCTGGAGCCTTTGGAGTGCCTGGGTTTGACCTGAGCAGCTCTGTTGGGTACTGGAAAGGACCAGTTCTTAGTAGGCCAGTGTCTACTGAACCTGGGAGGCTGCACTTGCAAGAAATCTTTTACAGTTTGCAAAGATTTAGCTTAGTCTTCCATCTTTTTCAAAACTTCTTCTGCCTTATTACCAAACAGACTGTCCTGTTGTAAAGGAGAATCCAACAATTTAGCTTTAACATGATTAGGCAGATTTTGCTCCTTGAGCCAAGCATGCCTTCTTATCACAGATCCAGTTACAGCGGCCCTGCAAGACGCCTCCAAAGAATCAAGACCACATTGCAAAGTATGCTTTCCAACTTGTTCAACTGAATGCAATAAATCCTGTAACTCTATTTTCCACACATTCAGAAATCAACATCATTTTCTGTTTAAGTAAGCCCAGGACATGCTGTTGATATTTAAGCATATGAAATTGACAGTTTAAAGCCCTGATTGCCAGGGTTGCAGACGTATAAACCTTCTTACCCCATCTATCCAGCGCCCTGGAGTCTCTATCAGAAGGGGTAGGATTTTTAGCAGTAGAAGCCTTAACACCCTTGGGACCCTGAGAAATTGTTTCGGTCAGCAGTAGGATTTTTGAAAAGAGACTTGTGGGAGACAGGAATCCTGTAATATCTGTCGGGCTTACTAGGAGCTGGAGGCAGAGAATCAGAGGCCATGCTGGATTCTGAGAAAACATCATCAACAATGTCTAAAACAGGAGGTATAGCTAAAGGCCTATGCTGAGGAAGAAGAAAATCCCTAAGCCTCTTTTTGGATTCTGAAAAATCCTGACTCTCCCAATGAAAATGTTCCCTTAAGGTATGCAAAGTTTCTCCAAAAGTAAAATCCTCAGGAGGAGAAGCAGAAGGGATGGATTCTTCTGCATCAGAGTCCTCATAAGGGGGAATAGAAAATTCCTGATCAGAAGAAGTGGAAACCTGATCTGAAGATTCATAATCAGTGCCTTGCCTAGGCCTCTTAGCAGGAGGGGGTTGGGAACCCCTGATCAAGGTAATTAAATCCTTAGCCATTTTGATCATTTGTTTATTAGGCATAGGGGCCTGAACACATGGCTCATACGTCGGTTTTTTAGACATAGAAGTTGGTTTTGGCCTTGTTTTTGATGATGGCATCTGTTTAATATACAAATCTTTAGGCCTGAAAACACCCTCAGAAGCCGGTGCCTGCTCAGCGGCTCCGGACCCATTCAAGGGAGAGACATCCACGGGTTCAATACTTGAAGAATCTCGCGGCACACCGGACTCCGAATGGGTCTCGGTAGAGGCCTGCGAATCAAAAGTAGCGGGCATCAGGGACTGCTTAAGCGCCTCACTGAGTACCGGCGACTGACTTAGGAGAAGCTTCATCAGTTTTGGACCTCGACGGTTTGTCTCTGTCTTTTTCTTTGCATTTTTTGTGAATTCCAGGAATCGGATTGCTAACTGACGACATTTCAGGATAGTTAAATCTTGAGCCAAAGTATTTAGAAGCAAAAATATACCGACGCTCAATAGTGCATTGGTTAAATTTAGCACAAAACTGACAGCAAGGCACGTTGTGGTCAGGGCCTAGGCAAGCAATACAGTACAAATGAAAATCCTTATGAGGTATTTGCTTCCCACAAGTAATACAATTATTAACTTTTACTGACATCGGTAAGGAGCAAGAAAAAGTTTCCCCAACGGGGTACTTAGCTTTAGGTTGAAGACTTTGGTTCTGAAACTCGAAAATGACATTTTCAGGAGTCGTCTGACCGGCACTTGCGAACTGCTTCTGCTTCGGGCACCGTGTGGCAAGAAAGACTGACTAAAATGGTGTTGGCTGCATGTTTTATACCCCTGACGTCATGGAAGAGGAGACAGCAACTGATGCAGGACCTAAGACTTTGTTATTCAGGCCGACTGAGGGCAACCTGCCAGCAGATTACCCAAATGTAATGACTGCAACAGTGAAACATGAAGAACATCTACTGGAGGACATGGGAATAGCAATCTGCCATTAGGACAGAGAGCGTTTCCTGCACTGTAGGTAGGCCATGTGTTTGCATATATGCATCCACTGTCGGTATTACAAGCCTTGCTTCAGTAGTGCACATAAAGTCCAGCCATAAGGGGGAAGGAGAGGGGGAATGGGACATACAAAAAAATCCTCAAGGAAGCAACAGGTATGATACAGCATGAGGCTAATCATCTCTCTAATCAGCAGAAAGGCCTCTCATACTAGGCTGCACCTCCTAACAGTGGGACAGCCCTTATCTGGGTTAAACTAGGCCTTCAGGATTGATGGGATTCAGGGAACTCTGGAAGGCAAGCTGAAGAACAGAGCACCACTGGAGCAAGAAAAAAAAAATCTATCTACTAAATGGTGCCATAGCTATGTGCAACATCTGCTTGTTGAGGAAATTCCAGTATAGTTCTCAAAAACAGAGTAACTCATCCCCTTTCTGTGCACAGGCATTCATCAGCTCATATTTTATCTACAGGAACATCCAAATCCACTCCCAAAACTCACATCTACTTACACGTATTCCTCACAAGTGAATTTAATAACCTCTCAATATAATTTTAAAAGCTATACGGATGCTACAAAATCAAGAAAAACTTTCTAGGTTGTCAACTGTCCAGAATTTAGGGACACTTTCATTGACACTGAAGAACACAATGTTTGATTGCGCACAGTAATATTGTAAGACAATCCCCTCAAGGGGAGGTTAATGCACACTTCTATTCTGCACGCAGTTTGCTTTCACATACATGTCCTGTATTTTTTACATGAAAAGTTAGCAACCCTACATACACCCCTTTTCATTGGTTGATACATGGAACAGTGAATCTATGCATCACACACAGGAAGATCGAAAGCTCATTAAATAACAACACATTCTTAAATTATCACCTGTCTTGAGAATTCCCTCCACATAGGGTTCTTCTTCTCCACCAATCAGAATTCAGCACAACCTCAGAACAACATATAATGCAAGCCACGATGTAACATAAAGGATAGTTAACAACAGCAACAAAAAAACAGACACAACAGACTTCTAGTCAGCAAGATGAAGAGCACTCTCTTTCTAAAATCCTGCACAAGAAGGGCCTGACTGAGACTGTGCAAGTGAAAAGTACAGTTGTGTACACTTACATAAATGTAGATGTTCGAGTGTATTCACTGTTGCAGTCATTACATTTGGGTTATCTGCTTGCAAGTAGCCCTCAGTCGGGCCTGATTAACAAAGTCTTGGGTCCTGCGTCAGTTGCTGTCCCTTTTTCTATGACGTCAGGTCGGCAGGGGTATAAAACACGCAGCTGACGCCATTACATCAGTTTTTCTTGCCCCAGATGTCAGGAGCCCCCCTAATGGGAAGCTATTAAATATAAAATTACAATGATATACCTCCAACAAAAAAGCAAATACACCAAAAAGGCTTTTAAGCATAGTAAAGGAAAGTAGATTTATAGCCAAAAGACGTTAGGGGGCTGGAGGGAGGGTAACCAGAACTGCAACAGTGAATACACTCGAACATCTATATTTATGGTAAGTGTACACAAGTGTACTATGTTCTTTGTGTTTCACTGTTGCAGTCATTACATTTGGGTAGATTCCCAAAAGCTATGGTTGGGAGGAGGAATTTAGATAGCATTAGGACCAGCTATAAGGCCCTGCAAAACTGCAGTGGCAAAGCCAGCTCTGGATTTCGAGAAAACTGGCAAATGATAATGCTTAGTAGCAGCTTCTAGGATGTCCCTGTTAAGGACGCCTCTGAGAAAGGCTGTAGAGGTAGATGCAGCCCTGGTGGAGTGAGGTCTGATCCCCTGGGGGATAGGTTTTCCATGGTGCTTATAGCATAAATGAATGCAATGGCCTATCCATTTAGAAATGGTTTGCTTTGAAATAGCTCTGCCCCTGCAGCAAATGCCACCAGCAGTTGTTCAGATTTCCTTTGAGGTTTAGTCCTGTCCAAGTAGAATCTAAGTTGTCTGTGCACATCTAAGGCATGCAGTATCCATTCCCCTTTGTTCTGTGGATTGGGAAAGAAGGTTGGCAAATGAATGGACTGATTAAGAGCCACACTGGACACCACCTAGAGCATGAAGGATGGATTGGTTTTGAGGGATACCTTGTCCGCATGAAAGATGATGAAAGGCTCCACTGCCATAACGGCCTGAAATTCAGATACCCTTCTAGCTGAAATGATTGCTAAAAGAAAAGCTGTTTTCCAAGAAAGAAATTTTAAGTCTGCAGTAGCAGCTGGCTCGAAAGGAGGTAGCGTGAGTTTCTCCAAAACAAAGTTAAGGTCCCAGACTGGGGTTGGAGCTCTCCTGGGTGGTCTCACATTTTTGGTCCCTCTGAGGAACTGCTTGAGCAGTGGATGAGAGAAGAGGGTAGGTTCTGTGTTATAATGAGCTGAAATGGCTGAGGCATGGATTTTAATGGAGGAAAAAGACTAGCCCTTGTGAAGCATCTCATTTAAGTATTGTAAAATCTGAGGCAAGTTGGGCGCTGCTGTGCTTATCCCTTGAGATTGGTTCCAGGCACAGAATCTTTTCCATTTTTCCGCATAAGATTTTCTAGTACTAGGCCTCCTTGCCTCTAAAATGATATCCACCACAGGTTTACTGAGGGATGGTAAAGGAGAGATTATGTAATTAGTCAGGCTGCAAGGTTCAGTGTTAGAAGCTGAGGGTGCAGAATCTGGTTATGGATCCTGGACAACAGTGAAGGAGTTGAGGCAGGTGCCATGGGGGTAACCGTGATGCACTGCCCAGGAGGGGGTACCAGTGTTGGCGTGGCCAGTCTGGAGCAATCAAAATCATCCTTGGTTTGTCCAGTTTGATTTTTAGTAGTACTTTGGAGAGCAGAGGCAGAGGGGGGAAGGCATAGACTGATAGTTTTTTCCAGCTGAAGGACACAGCATCCACTTTCCAGGCTTGTTTGTGGGGAGTCCTCGTACAAAATTTGTCCAATTGGTAGTTCTGGGGAGAGGTAAACAGGTCTATATCTGGGCTCCCCCATTTGCCTGTCAACATGTTGAATATCCTTGGCTCCAGTTTCCACTCGTGTGGGTCCATGAGATTTCTGCTTAGTTCCTCTGCCAGTGTATTTAATTTTCCTGGCAGGAATTGAGCTTGTAGGAGCACTTGGGAGCTCAAGGCTGTGTTCCACAATGCCATGGCGAGTCTGCAAAGGGGTTAAGAATGTGTACCCCCCCCCTGCTTGTTTATGTATCACATAACAGTGGTGTTGTCTGTCTTTACCATTAGTTGTCCTGGAAGAATGTGGTCCTTGAAGGCTGTCAGAGCATTCTGTACAGCTAACATCTCTTTTTGATTGATATGCAGGTGCATTTGATTTGGGCTCCATTTGCCCTGAATGCACTTCCCTGCCAGGTGAGCCCCCCCATGCATAGTCTGATGCATCTGTTGTTAGGGTTTGGGCGGCAGGGGGTGGTGTGAAAGGTAGTCCCTTGTTTTGGTGGCAGGCCTCTGCCCACCAAAGGAACTCTAGGCGTAGGCAAGGTGTGATAGGAATCATTGCTTCTAGATCCTGAGAATGTTGACACCATAGGCTTTTTAGATACCACTGTAGTTTCCTCATATGCAGTCTTGCATATGGAATTAGAAGAATGCAGGAGGCCATGAACCCCAAGACTTGCAGTACTTGTCTTGCAGATAGCAGGGTTTTTGTGGCCACTTGTTTGAAGTAGGTTGTCAAATGAATTTGTTTCTCTGGCGTGAGATAAGCCATCTGGGAAGTTGTATTCAAGCTTGCTCCCAGGAATATAACTTGTTGACAGGGTACCAGGTGTGATTTTTTTTTGTTTATGGTGTACCCCAGACAAGTTAGAACCCTTTGTACAAAGGCTAGATGATTCAAAAGTATGTCCTGGCTTTCCGCCTGAATTAGACAATCGCCCAGGTATGGGTATATTTGAATATTTCTTTGCCTGCAAAATGCAATAACTGGAGCTAGGCACTTTGTGAATACCCTGGGCGCAGTAGATAAGCCAAAGGGCAGTGCAGAGAACTGATAGTGCATGTAGCCTGCTTTGAAGCGTAGGTATCTTCTGCAAGATTCCCTGATTGGGATGTGCAGGTATGCTTCTTTTAAATCTAGTGTTGCCAACCAGGCATCTTTGCCTAGCATAGGACATAATTGGTGAAGAGTCAGCATCTTGAATTTTGGAATCTTCAAAAAGGTGTTTAAAGTAGACAGGTCCAGGATAGGACGCCATGAATTGTCTTTTCTGGGTACCAGGAAAGGTTTCAAGTAGAAACCTTGTCCCTTTTCCTCTTCTGGTACCAGTTGAATAGCCCCCAAGCTTAAGAGAGAAAGCACTTGTTTTTGGGCCTCTGCCCACTGATTTGAGGGTAGGTCCGGCCACCCACTTGGCGTTGGCAACGTGTGGAAGTGAAATCTGTATCCCTGGGACACTACATTTAAAACCCATTTGTCCTGGGTAATGAGTTCCCAGTTCTTTGCATGAAGAGCAATCTTTCCCCCCAAAGGGGCAGTCAGTTGATAAGTGCTTGGAAATTTTAAAAGGAAGTCATTGAGACAGTTTACCATAGGGGGAGTCTTATTACTCCCAGATTTGGAAGTGGAGGCCCCCCTTTGCTTAGTCCTGTGTGTCCCCAGGACTGAAACCTGGGTTTTTTGCTGTGTCTGGGTTTGGCTTGAGAAGACCTGGAAGGGGCTGGAAAGGACCAATTCTTATAGGGCCAGTGCCTACTAAATCTAGGAGGCTGAACTTGTAAGAAATCTTTAACAGTTTGCATAGATTTAGCTTTATCTTCCATCTTTTTAAGAACTTCCTCAGCCTTGTTGCCAAACAGGTGGTCCTGATTAAAGAGAGCATCCAACAATTTAGCTTTAACATGATCAGGCAAAGATTGCTCCTTAAGCCAAGCATGCCTTCTGAGCACAGATCCAGTAACAGCAGCCCTGCAAGAGGCCTCTAAAGAATCAAAACCACATTGCAAAGTATGTTTTCCAACTTGTTCAGCAGAATGCATTAAATCATGTAATTCTTTATTTTCCACACAGCCTGGAATCAACATCATTTTCTGTTTAAGCAACCCAATAACATGTTGCTGATACTTTAACATATGAAATTGGCAGTTTAAAGCCCTAATGGCCAAGGCTGCAGAAGTATAAACCTTCTTACCCCATCTATCCAGCGCCCTGGAGTCTATGTAGGATTTTTAGTAGTAGAAGCCTTAATGCCCTTGGGGCCCTGTGAAATAGTCTCTGGATCATTTTAGCAGTAGAAGCCTTAATGCCCTTGGGCCCCTGTGAAATAGTCTCTGGATCCGCAATAGGATCTTTAAAAAGGAACTTATGTGATTCAGGGACCCTGTAGTATATGTCAGGTTTTCCGGGAGCAGGAGGCAAGGAATCAGGGGCCAAACTAGATTCCGAAAAAGCATCATCAACAATGTCGAGTACAGGAGGAATAGCTAAAGGCTTATGCTGAGGTAGGAGTAAGAAATCCCTAAGCCTCTTTTTTTTGAATCAGAAAAATATTGGCTTTCCTAGTGGAAATGCTCCCATATGTAAGGTTTCCCCAAAAGAAAAATCCTCTGGAGGGGAAGCAGAGGGAATGGAGTCCTCTGCATCAGAATCCTCATAAGTAGATAAGGGTAAATCCAGATCATCAGAAGAATCAGAAAAAAACAGAATCCTGGTCAGAAGATTCATAAACAAATTCAGCCCTAGGGCTCTTAGAAGGGGGGGGGGGGGTTGGCTACCCCAGATTAAAGTTATTAGATCTTCAGCCATTCTTATCATTTGTTTTTTTGGCATAGAGGCCTGAACACGTGGCCTGGGCGTCGTTTATTTTAGGCATGGTTCGAGATTTAGGCCTAACTGAAGGAGGCGTCGGTTTAATATGCAAGTCCGTAGGCCTGAATACACCCTCAGAAGCCGGTGCCTGCACAGTGGTTCCAGACCCATCCAAGGTAGAGTCATCCGCGGGTTCCATAGTTGAAGCATCTCGCAGCATACCGGACTCAGAATGGGTCTCAGCAGAGGCCTGCGAATCAGAAGTAGTGGGTATCAGGGGCTGCAAACGCGCCTCACTGAGTACCGGCGAACTGGCGACTGTTTTAGGAGAAGCTTCGTCTGCAGTTTTGAACCTCGGCAGCCTGTCTCGTCTTTATCTTTGCGTTTTTTTCAGAATCCCGGTAGTCGGATGGCTAATTGACCACATTTCAGGATAATTAAACCAAGAACCTAAATATTTAGAGGCGAAAATATACAGACGACAGGTAGTGCGTTGATTAAATAAAGCACAAAATAGACAAAAAGGTACGTTGTGGTCAGGGCCTAGACAAGGAATACAGTACGAATGAAAATCTTTGTGAGGTATTTGCTTTCTACAAGTAATGCAATTATTAACATTTACTGACATCGGTAAGGAGTAAGGAAAAAGTTTCCCCAACGGGGTACTTAGCTTTAGTTGAAGACTTCAGTTCTGAAACTCGAAAACGAAAATTTCAGGAGTCGGTCGACCGGCACTTGCGAACTGCTTCTGCTTCGGGCACCGCATGGCAAGAAAGACTGATGTAATGGCATCGGCTGCATGTTTTATACCCCTGATGACCTGACATCATGGAAGGGATAGCAACCGACGCAGGACCCAAGACTTTGTACAACAGGCCGACTGAGGGCTACCTGCAAGCAGATAACCCAAATGTAATGACTGCAACAGTGAAACACGAAGAACATCTGTTTCTTTTGTTTCAAAGGAAAATGGTTGAGCAAGAGAGAAGCCCAGAACTAATCAAAAATCTTATGAGAAGCTTGGATTCAAATTGGATGCCTGTACAGAATGTGAGGAATGGGAAGAAGGCAAACAGTTAAATGAACTTATTGATCAGTGTCAGAAACAGAAAAATAATGCATCTCAATGTGAATTGCTGAATCTACTGGGAAAGCGTAAGGAGCATGTTTTGTGCCAGTTACAAACCCTGGGATTTGAATTGCATGCTGATGTGGTGAGAAGGTGAGGATTATGCAAAGGACCAACAATAAAGAGAACTTGGTAAATTTTGGAGGTTAACTTCACTATGTTCCGGTTATTTTAAAATATGCAAATTGAAGGAGAAAACAAATTCAAGTAAAACAGATTTTCATTTGTAAATCTTGCGATGAATCTTTTAACAATGCTGTGAAATACAATAACTTATGTTCAATGTTTAAATATTGCTGTGAAATGCAATACAGTACTAAATAAAATGGGGAGGCAAGAGTACAGTGATACATGGTCAGGGACAGAGGAAAGGGGACATTATAATATTAGAAGTGTTTCAGTGATGTGTTTATGTGCAAGCCCTGGCAGTGTGTGTATGGAAATAACTTTCTTGTGTGTATGGAAATAACTTTCTTGAGTGGTAGCTGACTTTAACAACAAGTCACTAAATAAGAGTAGTTTACTGCTTACAATGTAGCATAACACAAACAAAAATTGAAATTGGAAGGAAATAGTCAAACAATGTTGGTATGTGCAATGTAAGTCATCAGAATAGTCTAAGGGAATACAGACTCAAGTCAAGGCAATGCTTTTCTTCATTTCTGTAAAATAAGCTTGTTTTTGACAAATTAAATTTAAAGTAAATTTAATATTGTGGGGATTTTCATTACCAAATATCTTAGCAGGGTGCAAGCTTGCCTCAGTGGTAACAGATAAAGTTGAACTGGTACATAAATGATAAGGTAGACATCAATTAACAGAAGTTCACAACACAAATTGAAATCTTAAGGAGATCTGTTAAAGGGGTGGTAGCAAGATTTGAGTGAACTGTAGTTAAGGGAAAAAGAAAAAGGAATGCAGAAGGAAAATTAACCTGAAACTGAATATTTATATACCCAGCAGGGATGCACAAGCCAGTGCATTTCTTTGTAGGAAGGGCATCTGGCATAAAACCTCTGCCAAATTACTTATGTGGACAACATTTCATATTTCCATACCGGATCGGTCAAGGCTCAGGTTAACAATGACCGCCACCAGTACTGTTAGCCAACAGGGTGCTGGCGGAAATTGGGCTACTGTTGGCCGAAGGAGAAGAGGAGGGGGAAGGCATGCCCGAAGTCAGGAAGAGAGGAGGAAGGTTAGGAGTGTAGTAGTGAGGGTAGGAACTTTGAATGTTGGCAGTATGACTGGTATAGGGAGAGAGCTAGCTGATGTGATGGAGAGAAGGAAGGTTTATATATTGTGCGTGCAAGAGACCAGATGGAAGGGAAGTAAAGCCAGGTGTATAGGAGGTGGGTTCAAATTGTTCTATCATGGTGTGGATGGTGGGAGAAATGGGGTAAGGGTTATCCTAAAGGAACAGTATGCCAAGAGTGTTTTGGAGGTGAAGAGAGTGTCTGATAGAGTGATGTTTATGAAGCTTGAAACTGATGGTGTAATGATGAATGTTGTTAGTGCATATGCTCCACAAGTTGGGTGTGATGGATGAGAAAGAAAAATTTTGGAGAGAGTTGGATGAAGTGGTGGTGAGTGTACCCAAGGGTGAGAGACTAGTGATTGGAGCGGACTACAATAGGCATGTTGGTGACGTGAACAGAGGGGATGAGGAAGTGATGGGTAGGTATGGTGTTAAGGAGAGGAATGCAGAAGGTCAGATGATTTTGGATTTTGCAAAAAGGATGGACATGGCTGTGGTGAATAAGTATTTTAAGAAGAGGGAGGAGCATAGGGTGACGTACAAAAGTGGAGGAAGGTGCACACAGGTGGATTATATCCTATGTAGGAGGGCCAGTCTGAAGGAGATTGGATACTGTAAAGTGGTGACAGGGGAAAGTGTAGTTAAGCAGCATAGAATGGTGGTCTGTAGGATGACGTTGGTGATCAAGAAGAGGAGGAGGAGTGTGAAAGCAGTGCCAAGGATTAAATGGTGGAAGTTAAAAAAGGGCGATTGTGACGTGGAGTTCAGGGAAGAGTTAAGACAGGCACTGGGAGGTAGTGAAGAGTTACCGAATAGCTGGGTAACTACAGCAGAGCTAGTAAGGGAGACTGCTAGGGAGACTGCTAGAAAGGTGCTTGGTGTGACATCTGGACAGATGAAGGAGGACAAGGAGACCTGGTGGTGGAATGAGGAAGTACAGGAGAGTATACAGAGGAAGAGGTTGGCGAAGAAGAAGTGTGACTGTCAAAGAGATGAAGAAAGTAGACAGGAGTATAAGGAGATGAGGCGCATGGCAAAGAGAGAGGTGGCAAAGGATAAGGCATATGGAGAGTTGTATGAGAGATTGGACAGTAAAGAGGGAGAAAAGGACCTGCACCGATTGGCTAGACAGAGGGACAGAGCTGGGAAAGATGTGCAGCAGGTAAGGGTGATAAAGGATAGTGAGGGAAACATACTCACAAGCGAGGAGAGTGTGTTGAGTAGATGGAAAGAGTACTTTGAGGGGCTGATGAATGAAGAGAATGAGAGAGAGAGAAGGTTGGATGATGTGGGGATAGTGAATCAGGTAGTGAAACAGATTAGCAAGGAGAAAGTAAGGACAGCTATGAAGAGGATGAAGAATGGAAAGGCTCTTGGCCCAGATGACATACCAGTGGAAGCATGGAGGTGTTTAGGAGAAATGGCAGTGGAATTTTTAACCAGGTTGTTTAATGAAATTTTGGAAAGTCAGGGTATGCCTGAGGAGTGGAGAAAAAGTGTTTTGGTACCTATCTTTATGAATAAGGGTGATGTGCAGAGCTGCAGTAACTACAGAGGGATAAAACTAATCAGTCACAGCTTGAAGTTATGGGAAAGAGTAGTGGAAGCTAGGTTAAGAAGGGAGGTGATGATTAGTTATTAGCAGTATGGTTTCATGCCAGGAAAGAGCACTACAGATGCAATGTTTGCTCTGAGAGTGTTGTTGAAGAAATACAGAGAAGGTCAGAAGGAGTTGCATTGTGTCTTTGTGGACTTAGAAACAGCATATGACAGGGTGCCTAGAGAGGAGTTGTGGTATTGTATGAGGAAGTCGGGAGTGGCAGAGAAGTATGTAAGAGTGGTACAGGATATGTACGCGGGTAGTGTGACATTGGAGAGGACTGGAGTGGGAGTGACAGATACGTTTAAGGTGGAGGTGGGATTACATCAAGGATCAGCTCTGAGCCCTTTCTTATTTGCAGTGGTGATGGGCAGGTTGACAGATGAGATCAGAAAGGAGGCCCCGTAGACTATGATGTTTGCAGATGACATTGTGATCTGTAGTGAGAGTAGGGACCAGGTTGAGGAGACCCTGGAGAGGTGGAGATATGCTTTAGAGAGGAGAGGAATGAAGGTCAGCAGGGCTACTACAGAATAGATGTGTGTAAATGAGAGGGAGGGTAGAGGAATAGTGAGGATGCAGGGAGTAGAGTTGGTAAAGGTGGATGAGTTTAAGTATTTGGGATCAACAGTTCAGAGTAATGGTGAGTGTGGAAGAGAGGTGAAGAAGAGAGTACAGGCAGGGTGGAATGGGTGGAGAAGAGTGTCAGGAGTGATTTGTGACAGACGGGTACCAGTAAGAGTGAAAGTGAAGGTCTACAAGAAAGTAGTGAGACCAGCTATGTTATATGGGTTGGAGAAGGTGGCATTGACAAAAAGGCAGGAGTCAGAGCTGGATGTGGCAGAGTTAAAGATGTTAAGATTTGCACTGGGTGTGACTAGGATGGACAGGATTAAGAATCAATATATTACAGGGTCAGCTCAGGTTGGACAGTTTAGATACAAAGCAAGAGGCGAGATTGCGTTAGTTTGGACATGTGCTGAGGAGGGATGCTGGGTATATTTGGAAAAGGATGCTAAAGGATGGAGTTGTCAGGTAAGAGGAAAAGAGGAAGGCCTAAGATAAGGTTTATGGATGTGGTGAGAGAGGACATGCAGGAGGTTGGTGAGAAAGAGCAAGATGCAGAGGACAGGAAGAAATGGAAACAGATGATCTGCTGTGGTGACCCCTAACGGGAACAGCCGAAAGAATGATGATGATGATGAGTAATGTGTTTGTGTGCAAGCCCTGGCAGTGTGCGTTTTAGCATGAATGCTCTTATTTGTAGGTACATGTTATTGCCATGGAGAAACAGAGGTTTCTGGATTTTTGTTTCTTCATTTGTATAGAGTTGTTTTTGTTTTATTTTGTAAGTTAAAGGGCTTTGGAGTGGGGTTTAGTGCACTGAACTGTTTGGAAAGATGTTACGTGAGGTAAAAAATTTGTGAAGTTGCAAGTTGAAGTAGTCAAGTGTTATAAAATACACAAAATGTTAGTAGGCAATATCAGAAGTGGCATGCATTATAAGTGATTATAGCTTTAAAACAACATAATGGCTGTTTTATCAAAATTAATATGGAACATACATAGTCTTAAGGGTATAGAAAAAAGCAAAGAGTGTTAACTAAATCAAGAAATGTAGGGTGCAAGTTGTCATGCTCCAGGAGACACATTTGCATAGAAGTGAACATATGAGCTTGATAAAAACAGAATTTCACTGCAGATATTCAGAAGGCTATCAGGGACAGAGGAAAGGGAAAATTATAATACTGGAACAAGTATTTCAAGTGTGGTAAAATAAGGGAAAAGTGACAGTAATGGAACCTTTATGGTAGTGAGGGGTTATTAGGATGGAAAGAGAATTACCTTGGCTTGCAGCTATATTTCCCATAAAACGCAGTTAGGGAGCTTAAAATGATTATGGCAGAAATAATCATTTGTCAGCAGGGCATTTTATTTTTAGGTGGTGACTGGAATTTAGTTTGTAGCATTTATGATTTGTCAGAGGGCCTGATAACGAAAAATAGCATTACATAAGGCAATTCTTTAAATAAGTACATGAAAGTATTTGGAATAGAAGATGATATTTCATGAGTAGCACTACAGAGGTGAATTCATATGTCATTCTCCAAGATAAAATAACTGGGCTTGGCTGGACAGAACTATACATCACAAGAGCATATGCATTTGATTGAAAGTATTCAGACTCATCCAATAACTGTTTCTGACCATGCACCTATAAACGTTACGATAAAGACAGTGCATTGTCGCCTCACAGCAAGAGGTTCTCTGGTTTGATTCTTGGCTGGGGTGCCTTCTTTGTGGAGTCTGTATGTCTTCCCTGCGTTCACGTGGGTTTCCTCCCACATTACAAAGACATGCATCTGGTGCATTTCTCCTGGATGTCCACTGAAAATTGGCTCATTCCAAGTCAGACTTTCCCAGTAAACAAATGATATATAAAAAATAAAATAAAAATAAAGATGCAAGAAAATAAAAGAAAGGCACTACAATTTCTCCACATTTTTTCTAAAAAACAGAATTTAAAGAATGCAAAATAAATAAAACTCCAAAGTTTTTAGAGCAGACAGAAACTGTTTCCCTACTTGGAAACATGAAAGATTTTAACAGAATAATTGAAATAAAGGAGAAAAATGTGGGAGCAGAGCAACAAAAATATTTACAAGGCCTTGAAACTTAAAATGTTGCAGAGGGGGAAGCTTACAGATTAAGAACATAGCAAATTGCAGAGTGCTAAAAGAAAAGTAAGGGAACATTTGGACAACATACAGGGGGTTTAAGAAAACTGCAGTTAAACAGTTCTGAGAATCTCAGAACACAGAAAGCTAACACAAAAACTTAGCAACAGAAACGGGAAAACGCTGTAGCAAAACTTAGGGACTCTGTCAAAAGAGGGTTACATAGGAATCCTGAAGAGAGCATCATGATATTTCAAATCTATATAGAGCAGAGGAGCACAGAAAATCAGGAAGATGCACATTTAGTGCTGTTTTTGGAATCATTAGACACATAATTGTTTAGCTTCTACTTCACAAAACTTTGAACAGTCACGAAAGAAAAATAAAGTGTGATGTATAAATAAGTAACTGGGAAGTCACCATAAATTGGTGGAATTGCCACAGAAATTTGGAAGCTAGGAGGAAAGAGTCTGATACAAAAAGAGTTGGACGCCATCGAATAATGTTTTGAAAAGGGGGGAGGGAATACAGGCATCATGGAGGAATGCAGTAGTGTTAATATTATCAAAGAAGGGCATGGATCCTTCAGAAGCTGCCTCATATAAACCAATTTTTGTTTTTAAAAGAAACATCTATATTAAATCATCACATATGACACAGGCATTCTTACATTTATATAAATGAAAAACAAAATACCACTTTAGCTGCAAACATTATACATCACAGACACCATTGAAACTACTGTAGTTGCAAACATTATACACTACTTATAATCTATCCAGTCATTGTCAGATAAGCATTATATGACTCATTCAAATCCTGCCTCTTAAACCTCATTCCTTTTCTGCATATATTGTGACCACAATTCCCATTTTTGCTATGTAGTTTGCTCCTTCCCTTTCTAAAGATCCCAATTCGAGTTGTTTTATCTCAGTTACTATATTCACTACTTTTAGTAAAGTTGGTCTAGACTTTGATTTCCAATTGCTTTTTTGCAGCCACCATAAGTAGACTCAGCACGGCTTTACTACAAACTCTTTTAAGTTTATAATAGATTATAGAATGGCAAAAATGTTATCAAAGCTGAGAGCTATGCATCAGTGTGGATGATGGACAATCATTTGATATTATTAATAGAACAATGATGATTCACAGGAAACATTGAATCATCAAACTCCACTATTGTTGATTAGTTTGGATGCAAAGAAAGGATTTGATATGGTTTTCTGGGAATTTGTAAGTAAGGCATTGTTAGTGTTTGCATTCCTAAGCAGTGTAATAGCGTTCATAAGGAGAATATATGCTGAATCAGATCAAAAAATAAAGGTGGGGGGTCCCTTATGACAAGCTGACTTTGAAAAGAGGGACCAGTCAGGAATGTTCCCTTTTCCCTTCTCTTATTTGCTATATATTTGGAACTTTTAGCTAAAAAGATAAGGGACCTGCAAATTCACAGATATAATTAGTGTGTTAGTCAAGAGAAAAGAGCTTTGTTTGTGGATATTATCTTGTACTTGACAAATCCTGACTATGACATTAGGGTGTTGTGGAATATTTTAAGACAGTTTCAAGCTTTTTCAAAGAAAAAAATAAATGAAGGTAAAGCAAAAACTATAACAGCATATTATGTGCCTACAAATATTAGTTCAGCACCACCCATACATATGGAGATATAAAAAATATGACCTCATTAGGCATACAGATTAAAAAGGGCTCTCTTGTACAGCTAAAAATATATGGGAAGAGACTATACAGAAAAATTAAGAGAATGGAAATGAATGGCCACTGATGTGGACATTTAAGGTATGAACAGCGAAAATATTTTAGTTCCTTTGACAGAGCACTAAAGAGCCCAGTCAAGATGGTTGCATAAGCCCACAGCTCTGGGTAGGGCCTGCAGAAGCTTGGATAAAATTAATACTCCCAGGGAGAAGAAAGCAACCCAGAATGAAAGACGATTTAACAGGAACAAAAGGAGAAACAGATGGTTGTTTTTAAAGCAGCAAATGAGGAGGAGCAATTGAGCATTTTGTTTGAAAAAGTAATCGTAGTAGGCCAAGATGTGAACTCCTTGATACAAACAATATAACAGCAAGAAATAGAAGTGCAAAGGCTACAAGAGAATCAGCAAGCTCTGGAGGAAGATAAAGCAGCAAATAAAACTGAGCTGCAGGAGGGGATTCACAGAATGTGGGAAATAACAGACAATAAAAAGGTGGATACAAGGTGGATATGGATGATCTTGAAAATCACTCATGAAGGAGTAACATCCGGATAATTGGAATACAAAAAAAAGTGAGCAACAGTGAACTGAAGCAATCTGTAATTCAGCTATTACATGAGAGATCTGTGATACCAGGAAATAAGAAAATGCTATTACAGAGGATACACACAGTTGGATGGCAGCAAGCAGCAGAAAACAGACCCAGGTATATTTTGGCATATTCCATTCCTATGCTGTAAAAAATGAAATAATAAGGCAAACAAAAGACTTAAAGTTATCGCACTTGCAGGGATGTTTATAAAGCTGGTCAAGAATTACTTAGAAACCAACTATAATAGAAGGAAAGCTCTGCTGGAGGTATTACATGATCCAAGAATGAATGGAACAGCTGCATGGTTGAAATATCTAGCAGAAAGGGAAATGGTTTAGGCAACACAATATGGATGGAAGATGGAAGGAATGTACATTGGATGATTTGAGTGGTCCAGAAGTAAACTGCTGGCTGAATAAGGGATTAAATAAGCTGGATGGAAGCATTTATGATGGAGAGCAGAGTTGAAGAGGTAGAAGGCAGGACTACAGAAGGACAAAGTGACCACACTAGGAGAGAAGAAATAAATAAGTCGAAGGAATGGACGCTGAAAGGCAGGTGACAGGGACAGTATAGGAAGGATGTATTATATGAAACAGATCTACATCTTATGAAATGTATCTTAGGGAACACAACATAAAAATTTTACAAATAATCAATGGGAAGATCTGATTCGATTCCCAGGACAATGATGGGTAATGGAGTCAAAGGGGTTTTAAGGGCAAGCCTCCAAGGTAAGCAATATATTTTAAATACTTACTCACAATAAACTGCAGTAAACAAAAGTTTAATGTCCAAGTGTTTGAAAAATAAGTATTAATTGCTGATGTAATAACTGGGGATATGAAAAGGAATGTAAGAGAGGAAATAGTGAAGTAAAGGAACAGTCTTGTATAAGAAGCATAGTAAATAACTGTAAAACTGCAAGTAAAAAAAATGTTGGGACTATCACACAAATGAAGCTGGTACACCAGACTGGTGAGCAACACAGGAGAAACCAATTATGTGGAAATGCTGTTAATATAAAAAAGTTGTGACATCAGTACTAGGTTGACATGCAATGTATTGGTGTGAGGGACACTGAAGGGGAAAAAAACAAAGCTTTAAAAGGTCCACGTCCAGAGCACACCTATACACAAGAAAGAGCCAAAAGGCAAGGATCTAGTGGGTGGGAATTGGAGGAGGGGTTTGAGTGCAGGCAAGTGCCAAACAGCACAATGTTCATCTTGGAGGGCAAGTCTGGAGGGAGGGTTACGCTGGATGGCACAAACTGGGAAAGCAAGGAAGGGTGGGCAAAAACAAAAAGGAAAAATACAGTTAATTATGTGGGACATTGGAGTTTCATCAAATACTATCAGAAGAAGGAGAATACAGAAAAGTTAGAGAGGACAGGGGGAGACATTTTTCTATTGTAAGAAACAAAACTGAAAATCAGAGATGAGTAGAAGACAGTGCGTTATTGCTAACAAAAGGAAAAATGGACAGCAAAGCTAGAGGCACCAATCATATTTCATAGAGGGCTTCAGACAACCATAGAAAAAGTGATAAAAAGTGGGATAGGTACATGGATCATCAGTCAGGGAAGAGTGGAAGTTGCATGTTGGACAACAGGAAACATATATGCACTAAACAGGAATGAAGAAGAATTCTACAACAATTTTTGGACACAGATGAAGTGACAGAATGGAGACAATGTGTGGTGAGGCTACATCATCATAACAAAAGAGAAGACAAGAACTAGCCTATGGAACGAAACAGAGAGGGTGGCTGAACATTCTCAAAACACTTTTTGGTACACGCAAGTAGGTTAAACAGGTTCTTAGGAAAGCAAAATCTAATGGAAATAGAAAATTTTCAAATAAAGAAGAGAGACATCAGATCATGCAGCCATGAGACTTAAGGTAAGTGTACAGGAAGAGAAAGCAATGAGAAGTAGGTGGAGGTGGGCTAGCTATAAATGGAAGGAGAAGAGGACAAGGAAACATTGTAAGGACTAATAAAGGAATCAATACGTGACACTGTGAAACACAGGGACAAACTGAAAGAACACTGGTGAGATTTCCTCTGCACTATTTATTGACCTTTCAAAAGCCTTCGAAATGGTCAACCATCACCTACTTACTGATATGCTAAAAGCCCTATCAATTGAGCCACAGGCATTACTTTGGTTTAAATCCTATTTAGAAAACAGACAGCAAGCAGTGCGCTGGGATAACAATCTATCTACACCCCTCCCTGTTAACATTGGAGTACTTCATGGCTCTATTTTAGGCCCTCTTCTCTTCTCTATTTTTATTAATGATCTAAATGCCAAAATTCCTCAAGCCACCTGCATACAATATGCAGATGACTCTACTTTAATATGTTCTAAGTCCATAACGTCACTCCAAACCCTCACACAAACAGTATTTAATGTTGTTGAAAATTGGTTCATGCAACACTGCCTCCTCCTAAACCCCAAAAAAATAAAATTACTGCTCTTTGCTCCTACCCAAAAGTCACCACAAATTCACTTCACAGTAACCTCTAACAATGGAACTAGGATATCTCCAGACACTTCAACCAGACTCCTAGGAATTACAATAGACCACAACCTCAGCTATAATAATCATATTAATACTACTATAAAATCTGTCAACAAAAAAAAAACTAGGCTCCCTTTACAGAATCAAACCCTTCCTTACACCATTAGCTAGATCCACTATTGCCCAGACCCACCTTATCTCTACCCTGTTCTATGCCTCTGCCATTTATACCAATCTAAAAATAACCTTAGCAAACTAGCAACCAGCTAGAACAACATTGCCAGATTTGCCACTGGTGCCCCATTTAGAACCCACCACTGCCACAACCTCAAACAACTAGGATGGTTAGAACTGCAGAACCAACTACTTTGTCAACAACTTACCATCACCCAAAAGATCCTCTATCACCCTAAGAATACACCAATCCTCACTAGTCTGATTACCCCATCCAAAAATCTTGCTGCACTACGCTCGGCTAATAAGCTCCTAGTTTCCACTATTAAATCGAACAACAAGGCTGGGGACTCACTATTCACCAACACAGTGGGCAAAACCTGGAACCAACTTCCAAATGAACTCTCAACTCTTTCTTCCACTCCGCTTTTCAAAAAATACCTTAAAGAATATCTTAAAACACACTGGCTATGTCCCTGCTCTAACCTGACTAATATCTCATTCCCCATCCTGCTCTCCCTATACTTCTCTGTTCTGTCAGTCTGACGCCTACCAGTGTTAACCAGTAAGCTAACCTCTAAATAGCATTTAACAAGATTTCCTTCCTAGAACTCTATGAGCTTACTTACTCTAAAAGTGCTAGCCCTCATCTACACTAGATGTAAACATGAGTTTTTACATCTGTAAAAAAAAAAAAAAAAAAAAAAAAAAAAATTAATACTTTTATATTACGTTTGTTTTCTGTATTAGATAGCCTAAGCCTTACTAAAGGACTCTGTATAAGTTTTTCATGTATAACCCTGTATCCGTTTTTTTTTTATATACAATCTAAATAATGTACTGCAATTCATGTTACTACTGCATTTAATTGTATGTTATGTCACTGCCTACGCTTGGAGATTTTCTCCCCAGGCCTGTACTGAAAATGGACATATATGCAGTTGTACTAGCCCGGTCAACAAATGTAAAATAAAAATAAATAAATAAATGTCACTGTAAAGGGAAAACTGATGAGGAAAGAAGAAAGAGCGATTAAGGAGTTGGGGGGGAAGAGACAGAAGTGGTACAGAATGATGCTGGAAGAAATAAAAGTAGAAGGGAAGCACTACAGATTAGAAAAAAAGCAACTGGAATGGAATTAGAGAGTAAAATTATTAGAGAAAGAAATTCAGCAGTGGTACTGTAGTGATTACTGCAGGATAGAGGGGGGGGGGCACAAGGGAAACACTTAACTGCAAGAAGCAGCAGTCAGACAGACAAGTACAGAGGATAAGGGGAGGAGACTGAGAATATTTAGAAAAGGACAAGCTAATCAGGAAAAATTCAAGGAACACTCTGAGATTTACAATCAATAGTAAGGGGCAGAAATCTCAGAATGGAACTGGGGAAATAATGTAGAGGGATATATACACCGATGACAAAGACAAGCTGAAAACAGAGGTGGCAATGGATAAGATAAGGAAAGTGATATAAAAGATGAAGGAGATGAAAGCTGGTGGGTCAGATGGGTTCCCTCTACAGTTCTACAAATGGGGAGGGGAGGAAATGTAGAAGGTCATAGAGGAGGAATGCAAGAGAATACAGGACTCGCACAATATAACAGAATATGAGTAAGACCAGGATAACCAAGATACCTAAAGGAGGAGGAGAAACAGAGACAGTGGGAATTACAGGCCAGTCACTTCAATGTAAATATCAAGATTTTAGCAAAGGTATTGGCAGGAAGACTGGATGCAGTATAGACAAAAACAATACAAAACAGGGCAAAATGGTTCTGTAAAGGGAGGGTAGGCAGGCAAAACTGATGGGACCTGCTAGAATTTATGCGCAGGGAGAATCTGAGTCAGGAAAGAAAGGGTGGGATTGTGTTCTTTGACCTGCAGAAAGCTTCTGATATGATGATATGGAAATTTCTATGGAGAACATTGAAGCAGGTAGGGAGAAATTTTCATACAATGGACACAGGCCATATACCAATACCCAGAAACTGAAGTAGTCAAAAATGGAAGAGTGTCTGAGGAGACAAGGATAGAGAGGGGACCAGACAGGCGAACCCACTATCCCCATGCCTGTTCATATTTGATTGAGATAATTAACAAGGCCAAACTTTTGAGGTCCCCCATTCATGACAATGGGAGAGGCCACATTGCAGGTAAGTGTGTGTGCTTGTACAAGTGTGCGGCAGAGTGTGTACGTCTGCCTGTGTGGTCGCAGTATGTGGGTTAGGTAGAAGGTCTGAAGTAGGTCTATTTGCATATGTGTGCATCATACATCTCAAGTGCATCTCATTACAAGGAATGTTCTTCAATTTGAGCCTTAAAAGTCCATACTCCTCATTGGTCAACATTGAAAGGATTAGCCACATATTCAGTTTTAAGAATTTTTTAAAGTGAGATTCATAGCAAGTAATACTGAATCACATTAATTCATCAAAATAATTTTTTATAAGCATAAAGTAACACATTTTAACCATCCTAGAAGCCTTCCTAATTAGAGTTGTTAGCAATCTTTCAGCAAGTGTTCCACAAGTTGCCCCACTTGTTCCACACTATGAGAGAGTGTATTCCATATTCTGGAGATTGAAGGTCGACAGCTATGCAGTCTGTGAGTTTATTCACGAATATGGGTGGGGGTGTATAATGTTAATGAAATGTCTGCGTGTATGTACAGGGACATCTAAATGTTTGAATGTGCATGAAACTGTCTGCACATGTCTGACAGTGAATGAAGGGGGGTGCCTGTGCCAATGTGATGTATGGGCCAACAATGGTAACTACCACCACAAAAATCATTTAGCCCCGATGGTAATTAGGGGTGATTCAGAGGCATGCAAATTAGCCGATAATTAGGTCTTCCTTACTGTGGCTAAAGCTGACTTTGAATTGCATTTTGTGCTACTCTGTATACTGGCCTACTTGAGGTAGGCAGTTTATAAGAGCGTTTGGAGTTCTTTCTGAATCCCAGAGACTGTTGCCCACAGAGTGCTAAAGGAACTGCAAAAATAAGACTACTGTGCCATGTAGCCCGCCCATCCAAACAACTCATTGTACTGCAGTCTCTTGATTTCACCTGATTCTGAGACATTCTGACCACAGTGACCTACCTAAAATCACAGAATCTCATCACTACAAAACACTCTGCTAAATGCAAAAATATGCTATGGGATGGTAGGCAATGGAAGAAGATAATAATGGATAAAATGTCAATGCAGAGGATTAAGGTGAAAGAAAGCCGACATGTACACTTACCATAACAGTAGATGTTTGCATGATCACTGCTGCAGTAGCCATAGTAATATGGGTTATACCCTGCCCAGGATATAACAATGGATCAGCTTCCAAAGCTTCAGGGCACCTTCCACACATGCAGTCAACCAATCAGTCAGTCAAGCTTAAGCTGAGCTGACTAGAAAGACAGACTTGGGTGCAAAGTCCATCATAGCTTTTATGCCAACAGAGACAGGGAGGCTGAGCCCTGAAAGGGCAATGCTAGGAACAAAAATAGTATTTGCATCCTGGCATAATTGCCACACCAAAATAACATGGAGGATGGAGGGAGTGAGCAGCTACTGCAGCAGTGATCATTTGACCATCAACTGTTATGGTAAGTTTGCTTGCACATGTCTATACTTTGTTCATCATAATGATCACTGCTGTAGTAGTCTTAGCTATATGAATAGCTTCCTACATTTGGGAGGTGGAAGGGGAAGGGTTCAGGTGACCCTAGAGAATGGTCCTAGCAAAGCATGATCTAGACCTAGGGAAGGAATCAAACTTGCAATGCCTTGTAAATGTAAGTAGAGAGGACCAAGTTGCTGCTCCAAGAATACTTCTAGAATTCAAACCTTTCCAAAAACCCACAGATGAAGCCAAGGCCCTGGTACAGTGGTTTTTGACCCTGCCTGAATTCATTTTGTTGTGATGAGTATGAACATAATACCCTGAAACAACCATTTGGGAATAGTCTGTTTTGACATAGGTTGTCCCTTCTTACCTTCACAAGAAATGAACAACTGATCCAAAGATCTGAAAGATTTATTACTGTCAAAATAGTGCTCGATTTGCCTGTAGACATCTAAGGTATGGAGTATCCTCTCTCCCTCATTTTTAGGTTCAGCAAAGAAAACAGGGAGATGGATAGTTTGGCTTAAAGTAAACTTTGATACCACTTCAGGCATAAAATAAGGATTAGTTCTCAAAGAAACCCAGTCTCTGTGGAAAATTAGATAGGGTTGACTCACCATAAGACCTTGCAACTTGTATACTCTTCTTGCAGAGATCAGAGCAATCAGTAAAACAGTTTTCCATGTTAACAGCCTCAAGTCAGCCAGATTAGCTAGTTCAAATGGAGCAAGTGTTACCTTCTCCAACACAAAAATAAGATCCCAAGAACGGGCCACTGGTTTTCTTGGAGGCCTCTAATTCAAAACCCTTTTCAAAAGCATTTGAAAGTGGAGGATCCATGAGCAGACATGCTGAAATGACCAATAAATTAACCTTTGTGTAGGAGTAAGAAATAACATAAGACAGTAACTCACACAAATATTGTAAAACCAGATAACTAGCCCTGAATGGGTGCTGATTATGTTGCTGGCACCAACCAGAAAACATTTTCCCATCTAGTACTACAAGATTTTCAAGTAGCAGGCTTTCTTTCCTCCATTGGTACCTGATGCACATCTGCAGTAAACAAAAGGGAATTAAGACCCGATCATACAGGCAGTCAGTTGAAGTTGATTGGGGTCTGGGTGTATCAAACATCCTTGATCTTGCCTGAGTATATCCATTCTGTGAGGAACCCTGTGGTAATTGCCCCGGGCCTTTTCCAAAAAAGGAAGAACCATTGTTGCCTGAGCTTTAGAAGGGAGTCTCCACAATGATCTTGGGTGGCTCCTTCTGAATCTTCAGACATACCCCAGATATCAGTGAAAAGGGTGGAAAAACATACAGGAACATTCCTGTCCAAGGCCCTCTTGCACGGAATCCTGGAACATAATCTTATCAGCTGATTGTTCAGAGAAGACTCCCCACAGAAGGATCAAATCTTGGAAGACCCCCAATCTAGTTTCCATTCGTAAGGGTCTGCCCTTCTCCTGCTCAGCTTGTCTAAAACACAATTTTGATTCAATGCCTATAGAGAGTGAGATTATGTTGTGAACCTGTATCCAAAGCTAATACGGCTAGTCTGCAAAGGGGGTATGACCTGGTTCCCCTTTACTTTGTTGATGTACCAGATGACTGGTATTGTCTGTAACAACTTAAAGAGGTCGAGGGGACCAAAGATGATTCAGGTAACTGAGTGTCTTGATCAGGGCAAGCATCTCTTTTATATTTACATGCTTGCAACATCCCTGGTGTCCCACAATCTTTGCACTTTTATCCCTCCTACAACTGCTCCCCAAGCAAAGTATGAGGCATCTGTGGTAACTGACTGCTTTGGAGCAAGGAAAGAGAAGGGGAGACTTGGGTTTAGGGCCATTTGCTGTTTCTACCAAGTGATTTTTCCTCTGACAAATCCCAGCACTGGGATCTGAAAAGGCAAAGGATGTTGGTGCTGATACCAAAGAGACTTCAGATACTTCTGTATCTTTCCCATGTGGAGCCTTGCCAGGGCTATCATGAGAATCATATATGCCATGAGACCCAAAATCCTGAGGTATTCCCTTGTAGTCACCAAAGTTTGAGTGGAAAACCTTGGAAACCGATCTAAATATAGACCTATTTTTCCTGAGGGAGAAAACTTCTGTGGTGTCTAGCTGACAACCCAGGTACACCATCTTGTGGTGGAGTAAAAAAAAAAAAAAAAGAGAGAGAGAGTTTGAATGTTCTCTTGGAACCCCAGCTTGTGTAAGAGATTAAATTGGATTTAGATTGGAAGTAGACACTTTGTGAACACTCCTGTTGTAGTGGGTTATTCCAAAGAGTATGGCAGAAAACTGATAATGTGATCTAGACACACAAAACCTGAAGAAATGCCTGAAGGCTGGATAAAGTGGGATGTGATGAAAAGTATATTTAAATCTAGTTTTAACAGGAAACTTGAATGAGGAAGAAGAGGTAATAGGTTCATAGGTTCATACTAGGCTATCTGCCCTGGGGCAATTATAAGCCTAACCCGATTCTGTATGGCTTACGCCACCCCTTGATTTGAGTATACTGTGCCTTTTTAAGGTTTAGTTTACTGTGCCTGTCTAATAGTGACACGGGAGTAATCCCTGGGACAAACCTACGATCCCCCATCCACTTATCGAGATTCTTCTTGAAGAGATTCAGTGAGGTGCTCTGCCTCACATGAACTGGAATTCTATTCCAGAGCGAAGGGAGCCTCTGGGTTATGAACCTGTCCCTCCAGCAAGTTCTATTTATTTCTGTGCTGAGGTTCAAGTCCCTCGAGCGTGTGGCTCTAAGGGATTTAGATTTACTGAGGTGGAGCATGTCCATTAATTCTGGATTTGACATAGCTTTGTATGTCAGGCATAGATCGCCTCGAAGTAGGCGGTATGCAACTGAGTAGAGCTGGAGTTTTTTTAACGGAGCAGCATATGGCATCTGTTTGAGACCCTTGATCCTCTTGGTGAGATACTTTTGGGGTCTTTCTAATTGCTGCAGGTGTCGGGTAAGGTACATCCCAAAAGGGGCATTGTATTCTATGATGGGCCTGATGAGGGATGAATAAAGGCACGATTACCTCTCTTGATCTAGATGTGAAACCCTTCGTGATGAGGTGGGCTATGTAGAAGGTCTTTCTAACCACTTTGGCAATGTGGTTTTCAAAGGAGAGATTGCTATCAACTTGGGTCCCCAGGTCCCTAATAATTTTCTCTGTACTTAATGGGTTTCCGCCTATGTGGTAATTTGTTGGCACATTGTTTTTGCCAAAGGGTATGACTATACATTTTTTGGCATTTAGCTTTAAACCATGGTGCTGGCACCAGTTATCTGTCTCTGTGAGACCTTTTTGAAGGATGTTTGTGTCAGCTGGAGAGTTGATTATGGCCCAGTTTGCAGTCGCTCTGCGAACTTGGTGAGCCATAGTCCTCCCACGTTTGCCTGTACCTCGGAAAAGTATATACCGAACAAGAGTGGTCCCAGGACAGAACCCTGTGGGACACCACTTGTGACCGGTTTCGAGTCTGACATGGCTCCAGCAACTCTCACTCTGTGGGTTCTGTCTTTGAGCCAGTTTGCGACCCATCTTGTGACATAGGGGTTTATATTTAAGCTGGATAGCTTATCTATGATGCCCAAGTGGGGTATTGTGTCAAATGCCTTTGCAAGGTCCAGATAGGCTGTGTGGACTACCTTCCCTTCATCTATGGCTTTGGTGACTGTTTCAAAGAAGTCAACCAGGTTCAAAAGGCAGGATCTGCCCTTGACAAAGCCGAACTGGGTAGGATCTAGTGTCTGTAGGTCCCCAATGTCTTTGTTTACGAGCTCCATGATGATACTCTCCATAGCCTTGCAGACTACGCTAGTCAGGCTTATGGGGCGATAGTTTCCAGGGTCCGTAGAGGCTCCACCTTTGTGGAGTGGGACCACTGTTGCTGTACGCCATTCTGTGGGCACATATCCTGTAGTGAGGCTGAGATTGTATAGCTGTTTTATTTGAGGGATTAGTTCCTCTTGTAGTTCATGTATGATGCAACCTGGGACGCCATCTGGTCCCATGGAAGCAGTGTTTTTTGCTTTGGAGAGGGCAGCCTTCACCTGAGCATCTGAGATGTTTGGGAGGCAGCCCTCTGCCGGGATAGATACTTGCTCTTTTGGGGGGAGGGGGTGGAGAAGTTTGCACTGAACCTGTCTGCCAGGATATTGGCGATGTCTGTGGGTTCAGTGTATTTTTTGCCGTTTAGAATCAACTCAGAACAAGTCTGGGAGTTGCAGCCCAGGTTTCTAACATAACTGAAAAAAGCCTTATGATTGTCTTTGGTGTCCTGTGCAATTTTTCTCTCGAAGCTGGCCTTGGAGGATTTTATGAGGATCGTAATTTTTTGCTAGTACTGATCAGAGATGCCTTCCCTATTAGGGATTTTGCTCTATCATGTAGTAGCTTCCTCCTTCTGTTGTACAGTTTATTTATGGCAGGGTCCACCAGACTGGACGCCTGCCTTTGGATGATTGGGTCTTGGTTTTGTTTGGGATAGCATGATCCATGCATTCCTGGAGATGTCCGTAGAATGCATTTATATAGGATTCTGCAGTTTGGGCTGTAGTTTCCACTGGCCCTGGGGCCTTGAAGGATTCCACTTCGGTTTTGAGAAGTGAGAAGTTCGCTTTTGAGAAGTTTTTCACTGTGGTTTTCTGGGCTGGGGGTGGGGTCGGGATGTGGACATCCAGTGAAATTAATTTATGGTCTGATCTTACCAATGAGGGATATACTTCTGGTGTGGAGCATAGAGTCCCCATGTTGGTAATGATCAGGTCTAGTATGTTGTCCCCTCTTGTGGGAGTGGTGACTAGTTGTTCAATAACATTTGAGTTTATAATTTCCAGGAATCTTTGGGCTAAGGTGCTGGGGCTTGAGTAGTGCTTCCAGTCAATGTTTGGGTAGTTGAAGTCCCAATATAATGGTGTTCGGAGAGATCTTCATGTTCTCCAATGTTTTCAGGAAAGCCGAATGGGATTCCTGACTTTGAGAGGGTGGTCTGTAGGATGCTATAAACTGAAAAGCAGTCTTGCCCACTGTTAGTTGCACATGGATGGTCTCCGTTACTTGTGCAATGCCACTAACCTGGAGGTGTGGATATCCTTGATAAATATGGAAACTCCCCTCCTTTTGTGGTTCGGTCCGGGTTTTGGGGTCGAAAAGCATGATACGAGGTATAGTCTGGTAGTGCTGGGGTGCTCTCTGGAGCCTTGAACCAGGTTTCTGTCACTGCACAGATATCAATGTTCTCCATACTGAGGAGAGCTTCGAGTGCGTGCATCTTGAGGTTAAGACTTCTGGCGTTTAGCAGCATTACCCTTAGTTTCTTGTTCCTTGTGCTGTCTATGGGGTGGGTTTGATTTTGAGCCTTGCCTAAAAAAGGCACTATGGGGGTGGCAAGAGCCTTTGCCAATATCCGAAAACCCAGTGGTGACAGGTGCAAGCCGTCCCTAGCTAAGCAACGTGGCTTGTCGAGCATGTCATCCCAGGCTGACAGACACTGGATCCCCTTTGAATGACACCAAAATTTTAGCCAATTGTTAAAATCGATCATTTTGTCTTTGTACTGTGGCATCATTCTAGATGAGGGTAAGATGCTGCTCAAGGTCAGGGTCATATCAGCCTGGGCTACATGATCAGAGAGCTCCTCTATGTCTCTTTTCATGTAGTCCAGGGAGGTACGTCTCAGGTCATTCACACCAGCATGTACAATGACTGAGTCATATTTGTATTTGCTTTGGAGTGACCTGAGTGCTTGCGTTATGTGTCGGATCCTAGCACCCGACAGGCAGCTCACTGTGACCTTCTCTTTATTCAGCCTGGTGAGCGGGACGTCAGTGTGTCTGACAATAGAGTCACCTATAACAAGAGTATCAGGTGTGTTATTCAGCCTTAAGGGCTGTGGCTGCTTGGCACACTGACTTTGTGGGTTATGTGTTGTGTGTGTTTTGTTTTGAGGTAGCGTTTGCTTGGATGTCTGCTTTGGAGGTCTCTGTTGCTTAGGTAGATTTTTATTTAGAGCCACCGAGTATGCTTTTGTGTATTTATGTGTTTGGTTCGCTGATGTGGTGGGACTATGTGGTACTGGAATTGTGTTGTGTGAGGTTACCTTCTCCTCCTGACTGGTTACACCAGTTTTGAGATGAGAGAGCTCAGCCTCCAGTTTGGCTAAATAGTTGCATCTCTCACATATATTTGAACCTGTTTGGAGGAGGAGAGGGTTGTCCGTGTACATGAGACAGTTGTAACATTGCCTCAAAATTCCCAGATTCACCAGCTGGACTGGAGAGGAAACCATTGACTGACCTTTGGACATGCTAGAGTAATAGGGAAACTGAATTTAAGACGGACCAATAGAGGACAGGGTAATCGTAGAGAGTATAAGAGTAAGTAGTGCTTATGGTTTAATAGTGCTAACTTGTAGGATTACTTAATTGGACCAGTGAAGGGCCTTAGAATGAGAATATGGTGTTTAAATTGAGAGATAGAGCAGTTCTAAGGGAAAAAGTGAAGAGCAGACTTTGTGGAGCCAGGAATAGTTTAAACCTAATCAGGCGGCGCTGCCCATTGTTGCGCTATGCTCAAAACCGCGCAAAAGAGGGTTTTAAGAGACGAAGATGAAGGAGTTTTGGAATTGACCCAGAATGGCCAATAAAACTACAGTTTCAAGTCAGTAACCACTCCCACAGGGGCAGGCAGGCTGCTCAATGTTTTTCACTGCCACTGATCAACAGAGAGACTTTCCTTTAGCCCAAGCAAAAAATGGCCTCACAGAAACTTACAAACAGTTCAAGAACAGCAAGCCTGTAACTGAACTTTTTTAAATCTCAGAAAAGTGGGAAAAAAGCAAGATTTTTTTGTTTTTGTTTTTCAGAGATAGCAGAGGTTAACAAGTATCAACAAGTTATAACAGTGCAGTAAATGACCCCACACAAGAGTGCTAGGCCAAAGACAGATAAAATGCAAGTTTTGAGAAAAAAAACGATTTTAAAAATAAGTGCAAACAGGAAATTCAGGTTGTGAAGTGACATCATTTTGAACTTGGACATTATCACAGAGAGGTTTAGGAAAGAGAGATCCAGAAGTGGTCTCGAAGATTTACTTTGTTTGACACTAAAAACATCAGTGAATAAAAACCCTTCCCAATCTGGGAAGGTGGAACTCATTCGGTCACAACCTGAGGCAGCATGTATTGAAGGATAGGGGGGAATAAGAGAGTCTGATCTGGTGGACGAGGAATCACCCCCTGTAAAAGAGAAATTTCCACCCACTGCCATATATAACCTCGATGAATGATCTTCAGAACTCATTTGTCCTAAACTATCGGTTGCCAAAGAGAAAAGTGGAGATTCAGACTTTCTAGAAGAGAAAAGGGACTGCCAGGATAGTGTTCCTGGTTTTGCAGGGGTCCTGATTTATTTTTGAAACCCCTTTTGGCATTTCTTCTTAAAAGTCTGTTTACCCACATTTTGTCGAGACTTTTTTTTTTTTTTGCCAAAATTGGATGGGAGGTTAGAGAATCCCTTAGAAAACCTGGAAAAGGAGGGCTGACGAATCTTAATAGATTTCCTGTATCAACTTAACCCTTTCATCACACTTTTTCTTAACTTTTGCAGCAGACTGATCAAAAACTAAACATTTAGCCAAAAGAGAATTTAAAATCTCATTTTTCACATCTTCTGTGAGGTTCTAAAAATGCAGCTAGCAAACCTCCTCAAAACAGTACCAGTGGCCATAGCCCTGTAAGAAGTATCAACAGTCATGTACACACACACTGAACAATGACTTGTGACCTGTACGAGGGACAAAACTAAATTATGTAAAGCAAATTATTAAATTAAATTAAATTATTAAATTCATTAAAGCAAACAAAACAGTCCCCTCCACAAAGGCGGACCCTCCACAGAACTAAAAAATTACAGCCCCATAGCTATTCTCTCTCCACTCTCCAAAATACTAGAGAGATGCATACATTCTCAGGTCTCAGACTATCTCCTTACTAACAACCTCCTTTCCAATACTCATCATGGTTTCCGACCAAACCATAGCACCACCACTGCTTCCTAGACCTATCTAAAGCATTTGACATGGTCCCACACAAACAACTTATCTCTGTCCTCAATAACATATCCTCCTCACAATCAGTTACCATCTGGTTTCAGAGTTACCTGTCTGACCACCAACAATCCGTTGTATGGCAGAATGGCACATCTCCCCAACTACCTGTCTCCATAGGGGTTCCCCAAGGATCCATCCTTGGACCCCTAATCTTTTCTCTGTTTTCACCAATAATCTAGCCTCTGCCACCAAACATGGCACACTCATACAATACGCAGATGACTCAACCATCATCTGCTCAGCCCAGTCCCTACCCAAACTGCAAAAAGTCACACAGGAAGCCTTTTCCTTTGTTGAAACTTGGTTATCCGATGCCCAATTAATACTCAACCCAAATAAAACTAAACTAAACTACTCATCTTCCAACCCACCAAACATACTCAAAACAATCCTCACTTTAACATCACAGCAAAAGACAACACCACTATATACCCAATTGAACACACCAAATTGCTAGGAGTGGAAATAGGCAATAAACTAAAATTTGACATTCACATATCCATGACCATAAAAAGAGTCCACAAAAAACTAGGAGCGTTATACAGAAATAAGCAACTTCTCACCAAAGCAGCAAAGATTTCAATAGCAAATTCCCACCTCATCTTCACCCTACTTTATGCCTTTCCAATATATACCAACCTAAGGCAATGCGATCTAAACAAGCTAGAGACCTGCTACAACAAAATCGCCAAATTTCCAACAGGGGCATCCTACCGTAGTCACCACTGTCTCTCACTTGCTAAATTGGGCTGGCTTGAACTCCCTCACCTCCTTCAATGGTATCAACTCTCACTCGCCCACAAACTAGTAAACCATCCACTAAATGTCCCATCCCTCCAGAATCTACTCCAACCCTATCGCACCACCAGATCACTAAGATCCAGCAACAAAGATCACTTGCAGATCACTAAAGCCAATAACTCTGCTGGTGAAGCACTATTCTCTTGCACCATAGCCAAATTACGGAACTCCCTCCCACCCACAATTACCTCCATACCATCATGCACCCACTTCAAAACTTTACTAAAAGCGCACCTAAAAATATGCTGGCTATGCCCTTTCAACTCCCACTCTAATATCACCCACCCCATCCAACCACTACCTTTCTTTCCACTCCACTAACTACCTTGATTATAGCAAGCTCAGATGCTCATAAGCCTAGTACTTATTATACAGCAGGAACTTCTTATTGTAACATTTGTTAATGTCTGTTATGTACTTCACAGATAAAGATTCTAGTTGTCTACTGATGTACTATGTTCTTCATTTGTAAATATGTTGTAAGTAATTGCTATGTAAATTGTTAATCGCTATGTAATCCAATGTAACTACTGTCTGTTTATTTTAACTGTGGAGCTTTTCTCCCCGGGCCTCTGCTGAAAATGGACCTACGTCCAGTCGGACACTCCCGGTCAACAAATATAAATAATTAAATAAATAAATTCTTCATACTTTCACAATTAGGGAGCATAAACTTTAACATATGAGGATGACAATTCAAAATTCTGAAAAGTAAATTTGCAGAAGGTATGACTTTTTCTCATACTTATCAATAATACTTCCATTCTTGTTAGAAAGAGTAGGATTGGAATTACCCAAATGTTTAGAAGAGTAGGATTTCCTGAAGCTATAGATGCTGGGTCAGCTTTGGGATGAGTATATAAAAACTTAAAAGACTGAGGAACTTTATACATTACATCTGCCTTTTTAGGGACAGGAGGCCGACTATCAGCCAAATTGCAGGCAATGATGCACACATCCTCCACAGTTGACATAATTGGAGGAATGGGTGAAGATTCTGGAAATTCTCTCTGTTAACAACACATATAGTAATTTCTGAGGGACTGAGACACCTGGCACATTCCTGAAATAGTCTTAGAAAACGAGAAACCCCCACTGAGAAATCAGAAACTAAGCTCTCCTTTGAGTCTGAATCAGAAACTGAGCTCTCTTCTGAGCCTGAATCAGACAACTGAGGTGAAAACCCTGTAATGGCCTTTCATCTTCCTGTCCAGATTCAGAATCTTAAAGCTCTTTCTTTTACCAGAAGCTATTTTATAAGAAGGGTCAACAGCCTGAATTAAAGTCTGAGCCAGACCCAGTACTATTCCTGTATAATGAAATATGAGGAGTAGGTACACGTTTAGTTTCCAGTTTCTTTTTGATAGGAACAATGGGAGCCAACAATGTTAATAATGGCAACAGCAGCTTCCCCAGGGATGGGTACAACATTCTGACTAAACAGGGATGCCTTACCTGCTTCCACTCTCAGGACAGACAACAGTGTCTCCTCCTTGCCTACTGAAGGGATCCAACAGCCACAAAGGCCGTGTTTAACCTTTGTCCATAATGGCTGTAGATGCTACACCAGAGGGATCTGGGGTAAAGGATAAGTGGTCAGAGGAAAAAACTATGGCCAAAGCAGTTACCCGCCTGCAGCTGAGGCAAAGTGCTAGCCTGCTGTAGTGGCAAAGGCTGTTTGCTGAACCTTTTTTTTCTGTGGCTGGAAGGACCAACAGTAGGACTGCTAGTTTGTTCAATGGTCTCGCCAAAAAAATGGTGCCTCTTTCCCAGTGAAAACAAGCAGCAAAAGCAGGTAAAAATGTAGTCTTTAAAAGTCACTTTTTTCACATAAAAACACAGCAAAACACACTTTATTTTACTTTATGGAGCTGGCAAGGTATTTTAAACACAATTTCTCCACAAAATATTATGTTCAATTAATTTAACTTTTAGACTGACAGGAAAAAAGTTTGCTCCTGCTTTAAAGTACAGTTAAGTCCCGTGACGGTCTGTTAAGACAGAAAACTCCTAGCTTAAAAATAACTTTCCAAAACAGGAAAGTACAACAAAATAATATATTTTTTTTTAATGTGGAAGGTTTTTCCTCAAAGGGAACTTATATACCCTCCAAAGTAACAGTACAAGCTGACCACCAATTCTCAAAAGCCTGCAGTAGAGTGCTCTCTAACTGCAGAAAAATTTTTGAGAGTTTGGCACCCAAACCTTTCTTTTTCGTCAGCTCAGCTAGAGTCTACTTGATGTTTTGGGCATGTGGAATGTGCCATGAAGCTTTGTAAACTGGCTAGCTGTTATATCCTTGGCAGGATAAAATACATATAATCTAAGGATACTGTAGCAATGATCAATATGATGAACATTAATCATTCCAATCAGAATGCACTTGTCTACCAAAGGAAGTGACAGGTCTTAAAACATCATTACAAAAGTTGGCTTAAATGAAAAAGAAAGCTGCTCATAAAAATCAACTCTGTAACCCCCCCCCCCCCAAAAAAAAAAAAAAAGGCTAAACCATAAAACAATTTATAGTAGTTTTTCCAAGCAGATGCAGGACACTGCTCAATTACAAAATGATACTGGGGATTACAGACTTGGACGATCTCATTTTGTACACAGTTTGAAACTAAATCCTTCAAGCAACTGTAATTCACTTTTTATATTTTAATTTGTATCGTAAATGTTATAGTTGTAGTCTAATAATGTTTCTTATGTCTATTTTGACATACACAGTTAGGCCTTCATCAAACAGTGGTACGTGGCAGCTTGTAGCTACCCGATGAAAATGTAAGCTGTCAATGAAAACTTGCTTGTAGCCTTTAATCATTTTATTTTTACTAACTCCTCCCATACAACTTCTAGAGTTGCTGCTTATTCTTTTGCTGGAGATGGAAAAGTCTTATAGTGATCCTTACAATGGAAAGTCACATGACCTTGTGTGACCTTCAGCCAAAATGGGAGATGCAGCATCAAGCATGAATTTATACATACAGTAACTATTTTTATTTATCAATGATAAACAGCTTAAAACATTTTCTTGGCATCGTGTAAGGAAAAGCTGCATATTCACAGAGCTGATGTACTACTACTTCTTTCGGCTTTTCCTGGTTAGGGGTCGCCATAGTGGAACTATGTCTGCTAATGATTGGCAGTGGATTTTTACGGTGCCGAGGTGCCAGCCAACCTTTAACGAAGGCACGCCCATTCGCGCATGTCTTTCGAACGCCACTCGACCGCGGGGAGGACATGCAGACTCCACACAGAAGACCCACCAGCCAAGAATCGAACGGGAAAACCTCTTGCTGTGAGGCGACAACGCTACCGCTGCACCACTACAGAGCTGATTTACTACTGAAAGAGTTTAAATGTGTAAGCAAACAAAAAGACATCTTGCATTTCATAATGCTGCTCTGTAGTTCTCACTCGTATTATTACAGGTGCATGAATAGTGCATCCACCATTTCAACTCTGCTTGCCTACTTAAATAATGATATTGTAATTCTGTTTACATGGTGATAATTTAAGAAGCTATAACTGCACAAAGATGTAGTACAGAGGGCAAAGGGTGGTGTTTTATTTTTTTTTCTATACAATAGAAAATATAGGCCATTAATTACTGCAAATACAGAATGCAGTAATACATACAATACACAGCCCAGTACAAATCTTATTTATGTTTTATACATTTTTCTTGCTACCAGTGGTATTTCTCATCATTTTTAATGAGTCATTTCAGTGTTTTCAATGCAAACGCATCTGTTCTACCACTTTGTTCTCTCTCCTTCATTAAAGGCATATGCCTTAGCAATGGCTCTGCAGCAGACTTTTACTGAAAATGACATTTTAAGAAGCTGAGCACAAATGATGAAAAGTAGATACTACTGAAAATGTTCTGGTGGTAAAGCCCATTTCTCAGCAGACCGTCTCCAAGAAGTGGGGGGAGACTTGCTCTCATAGGAAAACATGCATAAATACCATGGGCTTCAAGTCAACATATTTTTTGTTAAACTCATGAAAATGAATTCAATAAGACTAATTTGTGACTCCTTGTGTATCCAGCAGTCTAAGTCCAGTATTTATGTACATCTGTTATTTTCTTATTCACTTCAACTGGATATATTCAAATATACAGTTTTAATTAATAACGGCACATAATCAATTATGCTTCCAGGAGAACCAAAAGTATTTTGTGTAGCCATTTATACACAAGAACACCTTTCAATGGATAGTTTGTTGCTCAGTGCGCCTGCCCCTTTTTCTGTCTTGCACTGTACATACAGGTAGTATGAAACAAGATGCGTTATACAACACTGAACACAAATTATCCTTCAATCCAACGCACAGCACTGAACACAAATTATCCTTAATCCAATACACTGCACTGAGCACAAATTATATTAAAAAGAAATATCAAAAAGCAACATTACTTTTGAGAACTTGGGTTCCAGTGGAAATGCTGCCATTTTACGTCCCAGGGCAGTGAGCAACAACTGTCCATCTTTACGATCCACAGCACCCAACAAATCAAGCTGATCAACTGCAGCCTGGATGGCATCTGTGCAATACATGAATAAAACAGGGAGAAATCACACACATAAATTAAAATATTTCAGAAAACACTCAATTTTAAGTTTGTACTAAAAAAGTGCCTTGCTGTCTGACAGCTACTTCTCTATTAAGCACATTAAAGTGGTTTCAGCAATCCTAACAGCCTGGTAAATGTACAGCAATGACAAGCAGCAGTATGTGTTCCTACTTGAAATCTTTTCGGGGGTGGGCGGGGGCACAATTTTTAAAAACAAGTACAGTACAATTCTATTACTGAGATACAATGCATTTGAATGAATAGGATAACTGAGTAAATAGAATGCTGTGTCTTTAGTAATGAAAATGTAATCAATTCTTATGCTGTTTTGACTGGTCTTGTTGTCATGGGATGATTATACAATAGTTAAGTGCATTTGATGTGTTTAAGCATTGAGAACATACCTCTCAACCTGGAAACATCAGAAATCTGGACAAAGGCCGATGAAAATTCCGTACAACTGGTCTAAAATCTGGACGTTGATTAAAATAAAATTTGCATACATAATTAGGTAACCCCACCCACCACAATCGAATTGTGGGATACCAACATAACCTCTTCAACACACTCCAGCCAGCCCTACTGCAGCCACTGTGTGCTAACAAAACTGTTTCACCACACTCCTCACTAATTCAACAACTTTAATATCATGCTTTTGCCATTATACTTCACATGCAAACTACATGCCTAGCTCTGGAATTTGGCACACTGCTATACTACGTTCTTGTTTTCCCATTCCACCAAAGTACAATCAGTGACACACACTTTTTTTTCAACAGTTAACATATCCTCCTTAATATGTTGTTTTACAGTTCCACAGGGTTGCTTACTCTGATAAAAATTTATGGAAGTCCAGCGTAGACACATTTTGCTGCATATTTCAACAGAATACACAAAGGAAACAACCGGAGTAAACCCGCACAGCGAATATGCGAGACACTGAGCAAGAATACATACATAACAAGGTAGATCTTGCACTTAAGACACTGGTTTCATACTATTATTTGTAGGGAATTTTTAATCTAAAATAATGCCAGTACAAAGATGATTCCTGGACACGTCAATGACAAACACAGACTTGTAAAAGAGTATAGCCAATAAAATTCCTGCATAGCAGCTCATCTTGAGTCACTACTGGCTAGATTGCAATTATTTAAAACTTGAAATCAAATGGCCTTCAGGTCAAGCTGGTAATGAAATAACCAAGTCAGTTTAACAAATTAAAAAACACATTTTATTCAACAACTAAAAGTGAGCGCTTTTGTTTCTACTTTTGGGTCTGATGAAGTTTCTCAAAACAGAAATGAAAACGCTTACTTTTAGTTATTGAATAAATTGTGTTTTTTTAATTTGTTAAATGGACTTCGCTATTTCATTACCAGCTTGACCTAAAGGCCATTCAATTTTCTAGTTTGTTGCGTTTGCTGCCATGTTGAGTTCATGAGTTGTGAGAGTTATGATTAAAACTTACCTACAATTACCCAGAGGAGAAGATGCCAGGTGGGGAACAAAGGACATATCTAGGATCCCACGACTTCATGTGTTCTATGAGTTATCTCAAAAGTCTGTGCTCTGCAGCTTAAGGTGAGTAATGACAATTACAGTAGAAGGACCTTTAGTAATGGGGACTGCGCTGGTGCACTCTTTGGAGAGTTCAATCCCAGCCATAAGCCTTTACATACTTAACAGTGAGTCAGTGATCCATCAGATTCCCAAAAGTGGTGATCAATCATACCTTCACCAGTGTAAGGAAATTATTGTACAACCATCTGAGAAGTGGGTCCTGAAAATTTGGCTGCAGCTCTGACCTGAGACACGACACGTCGTCCTCTCTAAATCAACAGAAAAGAGTTTGTAACAGAAGGTGTTAAAGCAGCTTGGCGGTTCTGAGCTAAAGACTGGACTAGAACAGATATTCTCTAAATGCCTTTATTAAGTGGACTGATTTGAAACTTTGTTTTGAAGTGCTGACTGCATTTTTTTATGTTTTGAAGTTAACTCTGATTATGTGCAATGCCATGAGCTTGCATTAGGTTGCGACTTACGATTTAATTATAGCCCTCTGCAAAAGTTTGCATTTACAAATACAATTGAATGGATCGTACATGCAAGCCATTGTAGCTCGCATCCCTTGATGTAGCAACATCTGACAAATAGCCATGTTGCTAAATTGAAGAGGGATTTGCTGTACAATCCTGAGAGGTATTTGTATAGCACCTTAATACTGCTCTGACAAACTTCACAATGACACTGCTATCACAGAGAGGATTTCTGCATCAGCAGTTAACACTTACTGCTGATAGATTTTTCGAGGGAGGGTCAGGACTGTAGTGCTGTGCACAGATTTCCATTCATGCTAGATCCGATCTGTACTGCTTGCAGGCAGTGTTTAGTGCACCAGTAGTCAATAACCGCTGATCTGAAGTTTTGAACGGCCATCATTGGTTGAAGTTGGCTGCTGCAGTGTTGCAACTCATTTTTTTTTTTAAATCTCCCACCGAGTCTGCGAGAGAACTACAATTTTAAAGTATGACTGACATTGTGGGATACACTGGTGATGACATCAGCTATACTTTAAAACTGTAAATAAAATTAAAAAAAAAAAGAAATCGGGAATTGAAGGGGCCACTCAGAAATTCGTGGCACCCCATTATTTTGCTCTCAAAACCAGTAAACGCCAAGGAATTTGGTAATGTTGAGAGGTATGATTGAGGAAGAGAAGTATCCCGAAAGCTTTGCCTGTTATTAAACTATTTTTGGCATTTGAGGTCTGATTTTCTTGTTTTGTTCCTTATAGTACAGGTGAGTAAGTTCCACTTACTTACAACAGCAGATGCTTGAATTCCTCACTGCTGCAGTAGCGAACAAGGTGTGTCTTATCAAAGACACAGGAATTAGCCAGCTTACAAAAGCTATGGGATCCCTCCCCTCCAATCCATTCTTGCCTACTGATTGACTAGCGCTGAAGAGGGAAGTCAGCAGTCAGTGTGGAATATCTTCAGGAATTTCTTGCCTTGACTTTTGAGAAGTAGATACCAAACAGGAGCAGGCCCCACTGATGACCGGACTCTTGGTGGAGGCAGTCTCACCGATCCTGACTTCTTGGGTCCTGTCTGTGAGTCGGCCAGGAATCCAGCAAGTTATGTAGGGATTTATGCTTACCTCAAAGAGCTTGTCAACAATACCCGAATGGGGTATTGTATCAAATGCCTTGGCTAGGTCAAAATATGCAGTATGAACTGTTTTACCCTCATCGATTGCTTTGGTGACCCTCTCAAAGAACTCAAGTAAGTTAAGAAAAATATTAAGATACAGCCAAACACCCTAATACTGGGTGATTTCAACTACCCTGCCATTAACTGGGAAAACTACTCCTGTACCAACACCTTTGCTCAATGGTTCTTGGAATTCATAAATTCCAACGCCCTAGAACAACTAATTCATAGTCCCACCAGGGGTACCAATATTCTAGACCTGGTCATTACCAACATGGGAGATCGATGCTCCACACCAGTGGTCACCCCCTCATTGGTCAGATAAGACCATAAGCTAATCACCCATGACATCCATATCCCACCCCGACCCCCCTTTAAGGAAACCGCTGTAAAAAACTTCTCCAAAGCCAACTTCATGCTTCACAAGTCAGAAGTAACAAACTTCATGACACCCATGCAGATGGGAACTGGAAGTTCAACTGCTGAATCCTACACTAAGGTGCTGTATGAGCACATTCACTCGTGCATGGACCGAGCCATCCCAAATAGAACAAAGACTCTGTCCTCTAAAAAAAGGAAACCAATCTGGTGGTCCCCTGCCATAAACAAGCGGCACAGCAGAAGGAAGAAATTGTTGCAGAAAAGAGGAAGAACCCAGGATTCAAAAAACTCCCTCATCAGCCTCAGTAGAAAGCTGAGATCCCTCATAAAATCTTCCAAAGCTAATTACGAAAACAAAATTATCAAAGATTCCACAGACAACCACAAGGCATTCTATAGCTATGTCAAGAATCTAAGTGGCAATACTCAGATCTGCTCTGAGCTACAGCTGAATGGCACTAGATATACTGATCCCAAGGACATTGCCAATATCCTGGCAGGTAGATTCAGTGCCAATTTCACCCCCCCTCACCCCATAAAGGACCCATCTCAATACCGAAAGAATGCCAAATTCCAGTAATCACAGCAACTCAGGTAAAAAAATGCACTCTCCAAAGCCAAGAATACAACATCCATGGGACCACACGACATCCCGGGCTGTGTACTGCATGAACTACAAAATGAACTGGCACCTCACCTATGTGTCATGTTTAATCATAGCCTCACCTCAGGCTTTGTGCCCACAGAGTGGCGCACAGCTACAGTCATCCCACTCCACAAGGGGGGATCCACTTTGGATCCCAGGAACTACCGTCCCAGTCTAACGAGCCTGATCTGCAAGGCCATGGAATGTATTATCATGGAACTTATAAACAAAGAAATTGGCAACCTTCAAACATTGGACCCCACCCAGTTTGAGCTCTTGAAGGGCCGATCTTGCCTCCTGAACCTGATCGACTTGGACAAGGGTAATGTGGTTCACACAGCCTACTTGGACCTCGCCAAGGCTTTCAACACTATCCCCCACTCTGGAATCATAGATAAAACTTACTAAGCTTGGCATTAATCCCTACGTCACTCGAATGGTTGCAAACTGGCTTACTGACACACACACCGTAAAAGTAGCCAACTCCAAATCCAGCTCCAGACAAGTGACAAGTGGTGTACCACAGGGGTTCTGTCCTGGGACCACTCTTGTTTGGCATCTATTTCTCTGAAGTACAGACCAACACTATGGGACTCTGGCTTACAAAGTTCGCAGATGACTGCAAGCTGCAAGCCATTACTGAATCCCCAAATGATGTGGCTATACTACAAAAGGGCCTTACCGAAACAGATGCCTGGTGCCAGAGCCAAGGGCTCAAGCTAAATGCCAAAAAATGTACAGTTGTCCCCTTTGGGAAAAAACACATACCTGTGAACTACCACATAGGTGGTAGTACACTAAACACCGAAAGTGTGATAAGAGACCTAGGACACAGGTGGATAGTGGTCTCACCTTTGATAACCAGACAGCCACAACAGTTAGAAAATCCTTCTACATGGCACACCTCATCACCAAGTGCTTTTCATCCAGAAAAATGAAGGTCATTGTCCCTATGTACTCGTCCCTTATTAGACCCATTATAGAATACAATGCTCTGTTTGGTATGTACCTTACAAGACATCTACAACAACTAGAAAGGCCACAGAAATACCTCATAAAAAGAATCACAGGCCTAAAGCAGATGCCTTATGCTGTCTAAAGAAACTCCAGCTACACTCTTGTCGCATATCACCTACTCAGAGGCAATCTCTGCCCAACATACAAGGCCATATCAAACCCAGAGTTGTTGGACATGCTCCACTTAAAGACATCCCAATCCCTCAGAGCCACACATTCCAGGGATCTTAACCTTGTCATCACGATGAACATAACATGCTGGAGGGATAGGCTTCTGACCCAGAAACTCCTCATACTCTGGAATAGGCTGCCCATACATGTCCGGCAGAGCACCTCAATGGCACTCTTCAAGAAGAACCTTGACGATTGGATGGGAGATAGGAAATTCACCCTGGGGATCACATCAGTAGCCCTGCTAGACAGGGGTCCAGGAAAGTAAATATTTGTGGGAAGCAATAGCCAGGGAATCACTATGGCTAGGCTTGTATAGCCCCTAGGGACGATAGCCTAGTACCTACCTAGGAACCTATGAACAAAGCCAAATCAGGATGGTTTCAGTGTCTGTAGGTGCCAATGTCTTTGTTTATCATTTCCATGATCATTTGTTCCATGGATTTGCATAATAAGCTTGTTAGACTGACAAGGTTGTAGTTCCCTGTGTTGGATGATGATCCGCCCTTCATTCACTTTGGAACATGATCTGTTTCAATGCTGTAGATAAAGACTACCTCAAGTGGTCCTGACAAACAGTCTAAAACATGACCTAAGAGGTAACTGGGGATGTTATCGGGAGCCATGGAGGCAATGTTCTTGGATTTAGTGAGTGCTGCAAGCACAAAGTCTCTGCTAGTAGTTGGGTGTGAAAAGTTGGAGGAGATTTGACCTGGTGGAGTGGGGGGGGGGGGGGTTCTGACAGGAATTTATCAGCCAGTAGATTTACCATGTCACCCGACTGCAGAAGAGGATACCGTTCACCATCAGTTCAGCACACTGCTGTGCGTTAACTTTAAGGTTTCGGACATAAGTGAAGAAGGGCTTGTGACTGTCCTTAGACTAAGAGGCTATCCTGACCATGAAGATGGCCTTGTTGGACTGTTTAGTTGTACAAGAGAGCACTTGTCTTTAAGGGAGCTACTCTTCCTGATTTTGGCCATAAGTTTTCTTCTTTTAATATATACTCTGGTTAGGTGAGGACTCTACTAGTGGGGTTTGTTTTAGGTTTACTTCAGGTAGATATGGCAGCCTTTATGCAACCATTCAAATGTTTGTATAGGGGCTCTGTGATCTTGGGGTGCAATGGTGTCCCAAGTTGTTGAGTACCAGATCCAGTAAATTTAATCCTCTGGTTGGAGCACACACCATTTGTTCCAGGGTGATTCTGTTAATGTCCAGAAAGCATTGTACCTATGAGTCTGTGGCAATGCAAGTTTCCCAGTCTATACAGGGGTAGTTAAAGTCACTCATGAAAGGATGCTTGGTTGGATGGTGAGCACATCTAGTAGGTTTAGGTAAGAGTCATGAGATTCCAGAGGTATATATGGTGACCTGTAGCTAGCCAAGACATGGTGAGTGACATTATCTATGGTGACTTGTATGTGGGATGAGCTCCGTGGCATCATCCTGTTTAACCAAAGTGGAGGCATGATTGTTGCTAACACAGATTGAGCATCTCCACCTTTGGCCTTAGTCTGTACTGTCATTGGTCTAAATGTGTGGAAAGCCAAGTAGCCTTGCACTGCTGGACTACTTTCTATAGCTTTAAACCAAGTCTTGGTCATGGCACAGATGTCTACATTCTCCAGAGTATGGAGGGCTTAAAGGATGTGGATTTTTTTGTTTAGCCTCCTAGCATTGAGCAACAACACTTTAAAGGTTGCTTGGAGACTTTTTCACTGGGTTGGCAGTTTTGTCTTTTTGGCATTTCATAGAAAAAGCTCTAACAGGGTGGATAAAGTTTTAGCCAATATCTGAAAGTTTGGGGGGAGGTTAGGTGCAGCCCATCCTTAGGTTCATAGGTTGGTACTAGGCTATCGGCCCTAGAGCCTATACAAGCCTAGCCATAACAATTCCCTGTCTATTTCTTCCTACAGTATTTACTTCCGTGGTAAAGTAACATGGCCTGTTGACTATGTCCTCCAAAGATAACAGACACTAGAGTCCCCTGGAGTGACACCAGAATCTACGCCAATTATTAAAATCAGTCATTTTACATTCATGCTGTAGCATCATCCTTGGTAAAGGTAGAAAACTGCTCAAAGGAAGGCTCATATTTATCTGTGACACATATTCAGACAGATCCATCATGTCTCTTTTCATACAGTCCAATAAGGTACGTCTCATGTAATTTAAAACCACAAGGACTGTTATAGAAACATACTGGCACCTGGGGTGTGGTAACTCAAGTGCATGCATGATATTCTGGATCCTGGCTGTAAATAGGCAACTAACTGTTATTGTCTCCTTCTCTGACCTAGTGAGTGGGGCATCCGTTTGTTGCACAATGGAGTCCCCAGTAACAAGAGTATTAAACTAAGTATATGCTTGTTTTATGGGCTTTGTTCCTGGGAGACCATTTGGTGTAAGCTTATGTGAGATGTTTGGTGTTGCTTTTGGTGTGTATTTTAGTGACTGTTGATGAGCCTCACAATAAAATGATGTGTGTGTGTGTGTGTGTGTGTGTGTGTGTGTGTGTGTGTGTGATGTAGTGTGGGTATTCCTGACAAGTTTGTATGCTTGATTTTTGCTACCAAGGAAGTTGTGTATTTACATCTCTCACAAACCGTATTTTCTTTAATGATCAACTACTACACTGCCTTAGGATGCCCAAATCTACAGCTGACCACAGAAACTTTTGGAAACTGCATATCCATATTGTCCAGTCATGTAAAAGGTGGGCTGTTTAGAATTAAGGAATGGGTTTTAACAGGGATCATATATCTAGGGTAGTTTCTGGGGTTAAGAGCAAGATTTTATATATAGTGTTATGATATGGTAGTACTAGTCCATCTGTAAGACAGCTACTCTAAGCTCAGTTTTACACCATGCCACAGTATTAAACAGATTTTGGACCCAAGCATAACTTTATAGGGAAATTTTACGGTCTAGAAGTTCACTACTATACAGGGCACTGTTAACTGCCACTGCTCAGGAGGCAGCTCTGTGCAAACTTATCTGATTTATAGCAGAGAAAGAAAAAGCATGAAAACTGACTCCTACATCCTCTAGCCAATAAACAAACATACTTTGAACTCCCTAGTGTGCTTCCCAACTCAGAGAAACCAGGTAAACTTCTTCTGCCACAAGACGGATAATCCTGGAATTTCTTAATGTAAAATCACAACAGCAACTCTCAAGTGCAGATTAAACAAGTAACTACCAAACAACTAAGTACCCTGCTAACATGCCCTACTGCAAGGTGAATTGGAGGCAAACAGAACTAGAAAAGTCAACAAACAGAGAATTGACTACTTTTGGTACAAAATTAAATAAATGCTTTAAAAATACTAAGAAAAAAACAGTAATGAACACTGTATAAAGCAAGTAGAAGTGCATCAAATCAAGAAACTTATCAGAAGCCATCCCATCCTTGTCAGAAGGAGAGATATTAACCACACGTTTATAACAACAGCTGGAATCACTAAAGCAATAGCTGCTGGGTTTGATCTGGTTTGAGTGTATAATAAGTCAAGCTCTTGAGGAACTTTATACTGTCTGTTTTTTGGGGGGCAGCAGGCTGTCTGTCAGGCAAGCTACAGGCTGTGAGAAAAGACATCCTCAAACAGAAAGAGCAGGAGGAAAAGGAATAGGCTCTAGAAGTTCAAGTTTTAACAAATCATAACACTTATGGAACTGAGAAAATCACTCTCCCACTAAAACAACCAAAGCATCCTGGAAATAATTTCAGAGAAAGAAAATCCTTCAAAGGGACTGTCTGAAACCACACTCTCCTCAGAATATGAATCAGAAATCTGTGGAGACACAATAAAATTTGTTCCTTCACATTCATTTTGAAGTTCAGTCTCTTGAATCTCAATAAAAATGAAGAATCCCTTTATCTTTTAGCAGAACTAGCCAAACAAAAAAGAGTTAAGAGCCTAAACTAAACTCCAAGTTAAGCCCTATACATTATTCCTGTCTTGAGTAACTGAGAAAAGAGAAGACGTATGCCTAAGTCTTTGTTTCCTTTTGACAGGAATTTCTGAAGAAATGGATATGGTTTTGCATGGAAACTCTCCTTAAGGATGGTCATAGCTTTCTGGCTAGGCAAAGTGGCATTCTCTACACCTTTTCTTAGGACCATCAAGTGTCCCCTTCCCTTGACAGGCAAGGGCACTCCAAGAAGCGTAGAGGACGTGTCTAACCCTCAGTCCACAGTGGCTATACAGACAACACCAGCAGAAGCTAGGGGAGAAAGATGAGGAAGTCCCAGAAAACAGTTTTGGTCACAGTAGAGTCCTCAAATCTGTGGCTTAGACACTTTAGCAACTATTGTGGTAGCAAAGGATGAATAGTAATTTCCTAGTTTTTGTGGCTGGAAAAAAGAAGACCTAAAGAATCAGTAGGCTGATCCATGATTAAGCCTAAAAAGAATCTTGATTCCTGGAGATGCCCGATTGCACTAGTTGGTAAAAAAGGTTAGTAGTTAAAAAAAAAAGTAACTTTTTCACCCATACAAAACATAATAAAAACACTTTTTAAGCACTTACGCCAGCCCCAAAAAGTAAATTAAACAAACTTTCACCTAAGAAAAAAATGTTTAAAATTACGTTTTAACACGCATTTACAACAAAAGTAAAAAGAAATTATGCTCCCGTTTAAAAGTAATTCAAAGTCACGTGACCAATTCATAGGCTGCCCACAAGCACTGTCTGGTTATGAAACTTGCTTACGGTCACCACTAGGCAAATGAGGGCTGGGGGAATCAAACCCTGTACCATGGGAGCTACAGCTCACAGCATTAACCCTCTGCTCTCTAACTGCCAAGACTCCTTAAAAACACTTTTCCAGACTTAAAATTATTATTTTACAGAAAAAAAATAGTTGTCATAAAAAGTACAGTGGAAGTTTTCTCCCCTGAAGGAAACTTTTCTGCCCTTTTTTCTTTGGTCATGTGCAAAAAAACTGTAGCATGAAAAGTGACCACTCGAAAGAATGAAAAAAAAAAACTGATGAAGGTCTCACTGACAGTAATAAAATGAATGAATAGAAAAAGAAGTTATGTACTCACCATAACGTTCCATCTGAGTAGGTACTTCATTTGTCTGCAACCTGTGGGCATCAGATCCGACCTCAGATCCGAGCCGGCAGCTTTACTAGCTAAAAGATCGGAGCTCCTAGCTCCTCCCCTTTACCCATAATCCCCTGCTGCATGCTGCCTTTCCTCAGATTGAGTTTGCTTAATCCAATAACTAATACCCTCGACAGAGGACCAAATAAAGCCTAACATCATGAAACAATCTCAATCATGATCAGGAATCATGATAATGGTTAGGGGGCATGGAGGGGGGGGGTCGGTTGCAGACAAATGAAGTACCTACTCAGATGGAACGTTATGCTGAGTACATAACTTCTTTATCTGAAGTAGTTACTTCATTTGCTCTGCAACCTGTGGGACAGAGTCCCCAGCTACCTAAAAACCTTGAGCGGCCTATAAGGAAGGATATTCAAAAGCACCGCGGAGCCAAAGGAAGCCCTACTCCTGGATATCATATCAAATTTATAATGAGAAATGAATGTATGGGAAGAGGACCAAGTAGCTGCTGAACATATGTCGTCCAGAGGAACCCTGTACCAGAAGGCTGCTGATGTGGCTATGGATCGGGTTGAGTGGGCATGGACTCCGATAAGAGCAGGTTTACCTGAGGATACATACGCATGAATGATGCATTGTGAAATCCAATTTGCTTAGGTAACTTTGGAAATAGCTCTACCCATGGCAGATTTGGCAAAGGACACAAACAACTGATCAGCCTTGCGAGTATCCTTCGTCCTGTGCAAGTAAAAACATAGTTGTTTATGTACATCCAACTTGTGTAATTTGTATTCCCCTTTGTTCTGAAAGCTGGGAAAGAACACTGGTAAATTAATCAACTGATTAATATTTGACTCTGAAGCCACCTTTGGTAAGAAGGAAGGGTTAGTCCTGAGAGACACTCTATCCTTATGGAAAATTAGATAATGGGGTTTCATTCAAAGGGCTTGAAGTTCCGAAACCCTCCTGGCTGAAGTAATAGCAACTAGAAACGCTGCTTTCCATGATGAGAACTTTAAAGGAACTGAGGCGGCAGGCTCAAAACATGGGCTTGTCAATGCTTGTAAAACTAGAGTTAAGTCCCATGGTGGGACCGCAGTCTTAACTCGTGGTTTCAATAGAGAAATGCCTTTCAAGAAGGTTTTGCATATCTTCTCAGAAGCTAAAGATCCCAATCCATCCCCCACATGAAAATGGGAAATGGCTGCCAATTGTACTTTAACTGTAGATGCACTTGCTCCTTGATGAAAAATGTGTGACAGAAATTCAAGAACCGTCGGGATAGGAAAGGAAAAGGGATCTAAGCCCTTGTCCTTAGCCCAGATAGAAAAATACTTCCATTTACTACTGTAAGTTTTTCTGGTAGCAAGCTTGTGAGCCGCTACCAGAATGGCCTTTACTGGTGATGAGATGCCGGGAGTCCTTGCCATCAGTGGAACTGGATCAACCAAGCTGTGAGCTTGAGATTTACCAGATTCGGAGGTTGCAATCCTGCAGGATTCGAAATCAGATCCGGAATGGGATCTAAGATCCATGGAGGAACTACACTGTGAGACCGCAGATATGGGAAACATCTGGCGAGGCCAGAATGGGGCTATGAGGATAATTCTGCTCCCCAACCGACGTGCTTTCTGAATGAACTTCGAGAGGAAGGGGGGATAAGCATAGAGGAGACCGGGTGGCCAAGCATGAACCAGAGCGTCTCCCCTGGTGGGGGGAAGTATTGTGAAAAACTCACTGCACTGTGTGTTTGACGGAGAAGCAAAAAGATCGCAGCAAGGTAGACCCCATTTGAGGAAGATCTGTTTTGCAACTGATGGTTTGAGAGACCACTCGTACGGTGTGAGGATCACACGACTCAGTTTGTCCACCAGAATGTTGGACCGACCCGGAATGTGCATTGCTACCAGAAAGCGCTTAGTGGATATCACCCACTCCCAAACTCTCAAAGCCTCCCGACAAAGGGGATAAGATCTGGTTCCTCCCTGTTTATGTACCAGACTACTGCCATGTTGTCTGTTTGAACCACAATAGTCTCTAGAGGAAGTAGGTCGTGGAGAGCTTGTAACACCAGAAGCACCGCCCTCATCTCTAGGACAGTGATATGCAAAGCGGTCTCTAAGGGGGTCCACGTGCCTTGGACGGTTCTGCCTGAACAATGCCCCCCCACCCAAGGCAAGAAGCATCCGTGGTCAACGTGGCTTGGGGCGGGGGCATTACGAAGGGTCTCCCTTCTTGCAGCTCCCTTGAGTGAAGCCACCAGAGGAGGGAGTCCTTGCAAGCCCTGCTTAGTGGAATAGGGGGTGTTCAACTGATGTAGTAACAGGGACCATTGGACTTGGAGGGTCCATTGTAGAATCCTCATTCATAAAAGTGCGTGTAGACAAAGATCGTTTGCCGCCGCCATAGACCCTAGTGCTCTCAGGACTACCTCTGCCAAAGGAGCCGGGTTCTGAAGGAGGGCTAATACCTGATAAGACAAACTGTTCACCCTGTCCAGAGTTAGTAGGGCCTGAGAGATGCGAGTGTCCAATTTGGCCCCTATAAATTCCAGAACCTGCACAGGATGAAGAAAGGACTTTTGAAGGTTTATGAGATGCCCAAACTCTGGGCAAGAGTTAGAGCATAATCCCTGTCAACACACAGTTGATGCCTGCTGGAGGTGGTGAGGAGCCAGTCGTCCTGGTATGGAAAGACCTGGAGTCTCAGGTGGGCTGCAACCACTGCCATGACTTTGGTGAACACCCTGGCGACGGAGGATAGACCCAAATGCAAAGGGGGAGCTGGAGGATCCGACGCCCAGACCAGAGATCTGGAAGACCTCGACAGAACCCTCTCCACTACCTCAAAAGCCGAAGGCGAGCCACATTTACTTGGCTCCGAAGCAGGAGTCAGAGCCGAAGCGGTCGGATCCGAGAGGGAAGTGTGCTCCGACCTGAAGGGCGCCGAAGACACACCAACCCCAACAGATCTGACGCTCGGCTCTCGGCCCCGAGAGCTAGGATCCGACACGCTCGAGGGCACAGTCGGCGTCGACAAATCCCCGGCTCCAAAAGGGCCCGGATCCGATGACTAAAAAACCCGAAAACGGGTTGGAGAAGGAGTGATCGGAGCAAAAAGGGGGACTGCACTCCCCCCCTGAGGGGGGAGGCAGGAGCACCCCCATCTGCATCTGATTCTGCAAAAATCGACGCATCAACCGATCCATGTCTGCGTCGGTCAGGCTTCTCGTAGACCTAGAAGACGTCGTTGAGGCGGGCCGGGAGGGCCACCTCGACGATCTCGAGGGAGACTGGTACTCCTCCTCCAGCTCCGGCGAGAAACAAGGCGAACGGAGCAGAGAGGGAGATGATCCGGAAGCCCTCGTGGAGGGACTAGAGACTTTAGATGGCGGGGCTGAGGGATGAGTCTCAGCCCGCCTTTTATGACTCTTGTGCTTCTATTTTATGTCTCTTCTCCCTAGAAGAGGCAGATGATTCCCCTGAACCCTGCACAGCAGAGGGAGGTTGACTCCCAGGCAGAGTGGGGGGACCTAAAGGTATAGGGGCTGCGGTAGCAGCCTGTGCCCTAGAGGGACAGGAAGAAGTGTCCTGCGGTAACAAGCCCGCCAAGATCAACTTGTTCTTCCTATCCTTGATGGCCCAGGGATTAAACGCTGCACATACCTGGTAGCTAGTGGAAAGGTGGGCCACCCCCAGACACAACACGCACTGAGTGTGGCCATCAGCCGGGGAAAGCTTATGGCCACACAGTGCATTTAGAAAAGATGGCTTTGGGCCCTTCAGCCATCACAGTAACAGATAGGGGAGGGACAGAACACAACGACCAAAAAAAACTAAAAATTACCACAAAAAATTAAAAACTAAGACTATAACTCGATGAAGGGGGCTAAATCACTCACACACTGACAAAAAATAATAAACTTTTTGTCTAACTTTGAACACGATATATAGAAACGATCTCACCCAAGCCTAAGGAGCTCTTCACTAGTAGCTTCTTTCAGCCGCGGCAAACTCGATCTGGGGAAAGGCAGCATGCAGCAGGGGATTATGGGTAAAGAAAAGGAGCTAGGAGCTCGGATCTTTTAGCTAGTAAAGCTGCCGGCTTGGATCCGAGGTCAGATCAGATACCCACAGGTTGCAGAGCAAATGAAGTAACTACTTCAGATTGTTCTTTCAACCTTCTAAAGTTGAGACATGCATGCTTATTCTCTAGTGGAAACCCCACAGAATATAAACTAGAGAAGGATTCAACTTTGGTCAATTCTCTTTACTAATGTCAGCCAAATTTACAACTTAATTTGTATCCCCATGAAGTGCTATCAGTACCTCTCCCACAATAAAATGTGAGAAGTTTATGGTCTAAGTTATACTTCTGTATTGCGGTCTATTTCTGTGATTTACATATGTCTGATGAGAAATAAATGCAGTCTAAACAGTGCAGCTATAATTCTGGGGTGAAAAATATGTGCATAGCCTGTAGTTATCTTGTCTTATAGCACTTAGTTATACTTATCAGTCTTCGCGTAACTGCGGCTGAACACTGACAACACTACATCATAAAGACAAATTTCTGTTTATGAATGAATTTTGAGTACTCCCAGAGATTGAGTACATTATGATCACCCTAGTGGAAGATGAAACTAAATAAAGTAGTAATGCATGGGTGAATAAATATGGACAGCTTCTGTGAAACGTTATCTCTTCTAAAATTTAAAGTGGGAGGCAAGCTTTGAGATCACCTAAGTGACTCCGTCTCCATGGAAAAATGCACAAAAAAACACAGTTTTCCTCTTAAAAAAAAAAAAAAAAAAAAAAGACAGACATGGAGAGGAGAACAACAGTCCCCACCACCCTGCCAGTGAAGACTAATTGAGAGATCCTCACCTGTTTGCTTAATGTCTGACCTGGCTTCTAAAAACAATTTGGGAAAGAAAGTTAAAACTCTCAGAAAGAGGCATCATTCTTAAGATCCTGCTCCTTAACACGCATTTTAACATAAATCGAACCCTAGAAATGTCAGCAAATGATTACTTTGATGTGAAGAAAATAACTGCACCAATGAAGGTCTTATAACACTTACCTGATGAGAACTGTTTAAAGTTCTTTATCCAGCATGTAAACTATCTCCCAATGGCTTGCTGGAAGATGTAATTAACTACATTACATTTTTACGTGTTCATATAATGGACTAAAGCAAGATGCACCAAGTTACACTTCCAGCTCATTAAATAAACTGCCACCCCAGCAAAAAGAAGCCCTCACAAACTGTGTTAATACTCAGCTAGCTTTGCATAACAGGAATCCACACTCCCTATAGATAAAAGTATACAAAAGGGATTGGCTGAAAAATGTTCCAAAAACTAGCTTTTGTCAGCCAAGTGACTATCACAAAGGAAAATCTAAAGTCTTTATCAAGTATACCTTCATCTTCAAGTACCACAGTTTGAGGGTTAACTCTAGTCTAAACAGAATAACAGTCAAAATTAAATTAAATGTGTTATAAATTAAAAAGTTATGAGAACTTAACCGAACACTAGATCTGTCAGAAAAGGTCTGGCAGTATGAACTGTTAGGATGTCTACCACAGGTGTTAGGACCTCACATCAAATAAAACCTCCTTAAGCTGTTAACTTGACCATCATCTCACACTGCACTTTCCTGCCTCTACACTTCCAGCTCAAGGGAGAGTTGTAAACTATACAATATAAGCTATTACAACACAAAAGACAGGAAAGCAGGGGGGGTTGGGTCCTACAGTAAGAGATGTGTTAAGGACATGCATTAAGCAAAGTGTCAATAAATTTAATATCTGTTATAATAAGAGCTCTGGCTGCAATAACTGTTAGGACAAAGCCCCTAGCTTACTCATCTGGGTGGCTGCTCTAAACATATTCTTAATTGGTGTGCCTGAAGAAGACACTGATCTGGACGTTATGTCTAATGAGCAGTGTTTTAAAAAGGTAATCTGGGGATGCGCAAGCTGCATCTATACATATGTTGTCTATGGCAGCAATCATATGTGGATGTGGACACAGCTGTGGTAAAAAAAAAAAAAAAAAAAAAAAAAAAATATATATATATATTTTTTTTTTTTTTTGCAGAATTTATTATGAAAGAAAACAGTTCAGTTAGAATGCCATCTGGATAGACACTATTCATGAGCCTTGACTTCAAAATCCATAGCAAAGGACTAAAAAAACCCTGTCATCCTAGAGTATAATCCGAGTTCTAACAACATAACAGCTGCAGTACCTGCACACATCTATAAATGAAGAACGCACTCAAACCTGGATAGTACACTGAGCAAAAAAATGCAGGCAAATTAAATGACTTGTTCAGATTCCCTTCCATGATTAATTTAGGCAGAAGCAATAAACAAGTCTATAAGGAAGTCCTCTCCTTTGAGAAAGCTTAGAAATTAGAAAAAAAAATACAAAAAAAGGTTGTAACTCAAGATATTCATGACTAACTGCTACCAGAAACAAACACTTAAAGGATAAAAAAAAAAAAAAGTCAACTCT